>NC_133503.1:175089861-175394166 GCF_049354715.1 Callithrix jacchus | reverse complement strand
AGAATGACCAGGCAAAAGGGGTTTCCTCTTACTACCAGGAGAACAGTATGGGGGGGAACTGCCCCCAAGACTCAGTTATCTCCCACTGGGTCCCTCCCACAATATGTGGGAATTTGGGGAACTGCAATTCAAGATCAGATATGGATGAAGACACAGCCAAACTATATCACTCAATAATATCAGAAATATATATTTGATTCAATTGAAATTCAAGATGCCTGGTTTTCTCTTTGTTTTTCCGAAGACTGTTAAAATCCAGATCTACTCCGGGGTCCTTGGAGGCAGTTAATGGCAGGTGAATATAAGCTCCCCTCAGTGTAATTCAGTGTCACTAGTTTTTCTACTATGGCAGTTGGACTAGGGAGAATGGTGTTCCACAGCAAGTGGAACTTTAATGCTCAGTCAGCTAGTGACAGTGGTTAGATCAGCAAAAACAGCCCCTTGGGGCATATTTAATGTGACACAAGATGTGGTTTCAAGATCCGTAACTGTTGCAGGTGAAGGATATAAAAGTCAATTCATCCAGTGAAATCAAAATGAGTCTGAATAATGAGCTAACACAGTCACATTGAAATGTATTTTCACTTTTCCAACTTTGTTTGTGTTTCTAGACTTATAATCTTACTCTGTCTATTATGCATGTACTTTTATCTATCAATTTTCTTCCAAGGAATTTAGAATGCCATATCATAAATCATCAAAATAGACTTAGAAGACACAAAAGGTTATTGCTATTCCTCTTATGCAGATAAAAAAAGAAATTTGAAGGGGTGGCTAATAAATTTTCGCTAGATCACTTCAAGAAGTCACTGGCATAATCAAGAGGGATTTCAAGGTATTTTGTGACCCCTCTCCACAAGTCTAAGATGAAAGAGTGAGATAATTCTGTTTGTGTTAACAAACAGAATTCAAATAAGCTGTCAAGGAAGTACAAATTTTTCTTGCTCCTCTGCTAAGAACAAACAGAAAAACAGATATTGTTTATCAACATGTGTTCATTTTGTATTTATATGAATAGTATTCTTGAAATAGAAGGTGCTATAAGTATATCTGTTCATATATATACCTATATGGTTGAACTGGTTTTTTTTCTAAATATGATATTTCCCCCCACATATCTCCATTCTAAATTTTTTTTTTACAACTAGTTATGCCTTTATTTATTTATTATTTTTATTGCATTTTACGTTTTGGGGTACATGTGCAGAGCATGCAATACAGTTGCATAGGTACACACATGGCAGTGTGTTTTGTTTGCTTTCTTCCCTTCACCCACATTTGGCATTTCTCCCCAGGCTATCCCTCCCCACCTCCCCCTCCCACTGGCCCTCCCCTTTTCCCCCCAATAGACCCCAGTGTTTAGTACTCCCCTCTCTGTGTCCATGTGTTCTCATCTTTCATCACCCGCCTATAAGTGAGAATATGCGGTGTTTCATTTTCTGTTCTTGTGTCAGTTTGCTGAGAAAGATGGTTTCCAGTTTCATCCATGTCCCTGCAAAAAACAAGAACTCATCCTTTTTTATGGCTGCATCGTATCCCATAGGTATATGTGTCACAATTTCTTTATCCAGTCTATCTTTGATGGGCATTTGGGTTAGTTCCAAGTCTTTGCCATTGTGAATAGTGCCACAATAAACATACATGTGCATGTATATTTATAATATAATGATTTGTAATCTTTTGAGTGCATACCCAGTAATGGGATTGCTTGGTCAAATGGTATTTCTAATTCTAGATCCTTGAGGAATTGCCACAGTATCTTCCACAATTGTTGAATTAATTTACACTCCCACCAATAGTATAAAAGCATTCCTATTTCTCCATATTCTCTCCAGCACCTATTGTAACCTGATTTTTTAATGACAGCAATTCTAACTAATGTGAGGTGGTATTTCAATGTGGTTTTGATTTGCATTTCTCTAGTGGCCAGTGATAATAAGCTTTTTTTCATATGTTTGTTGGCTGCATAAATGTATCCTTTTTTTTATTGCATTTTAGGTTTTGGGGTACATGTATAGAGCATGCAAGATAGTTGCATAGGTACCCATATGGCAGTGTGATTTGCTGTATGGGGAGAAATGCCAGATGTGGGTGAAGGGAAGGTAGACCGCAAATGTATTCTTTTGAAAAGTGTGTTCATATCCTTTTCCCACTCTTTGATGAGTTGTTTGATTTTTTTTCTTGTAAATTTATTTAAGTTCTCTGTAGGTTCTGGATATTGACCCTTTGCCAGATGGGTAGATTGCAAAAATGTTAGCCCATTCTATTGGTGGCCAGTTTACTCTATAGATAAATATAATTAAATCTTGTCAATCCAAATGACAGACCCAGGTAGGAAACTTAATCAAATTAGGTTATTATTCCAAGTTTGAGGAAGTGCACCCAGGATTAACATGTGCTTTTCAGATATGTGTCCTCAAGCTCAATGTAATGAATTTAATTTCATTTACATACCTGCCATGGGTTCTCATTTGGATTGATACTATTTTCATCCCAGATGAGATCGCTGAGTAGGATCTAGCTTTCCAGAAACACAGCAATTCTCTGCTCAGTGCTCAGTTCCAACTGAGAGCCCCTTTTCACTTGATCACACTGCTTAACTCTCCAAGGTCAAGGGCTTCATTTTCCTAAGGTCTCCATTTCCCAATCTTTGGTTTAGATCTCAGTATTTGATTGCCATGAACACCCTATGGGTTGGCTTCCAAAAATAAAAGAAAGTCTCCTCCTTGTATGAGGACAGAGAGCCATTTTCAGCTCATTAACTTCATCTCCAAGTAATGACCTGGGTTGGAGTATTATCTTAAATTTGTTAGCTGAAATTTTTTGCTAGCCCTAACTTCTTTTTATTCTGAAATTGCTTTTTCTTGTTTGATTGGTTGGTTTTGGTTTTCTTTCTTCTGGATTTGACCAACATTTAATGTCCTATAGTGTATGAATGTGGCATTTCCATTCCAAAGACAAAAGAGTACTTGCTTCCAGGGCATCCTTAGGTAGTGGAGAATCTCATGAGGGTGTCTGAGAGGAAGCTCCTGCAATGTGTAGCAGCCCTAGCCATTCTTGGAAGAACGAGAGTCTGTTTTACATTATTTTATCCACTTTGCTGTAACAGTAAGACAATATTGCAGAATATCAGCAGACAACTATCAAAAAATCAAAAATGACACATTATTAAATTCAAATTTCCAAAATGGTTTGGGTGACAAATTAGGCATTCTTTTTTTTTTTTTTTTCTTAATTTTTTATTGCATTTTAGGTTTTGGGGTACATGTGCAGAGCATGCAATACAGTTGCATAGGTACACACATGGCAGTGTGTTCTGTTTGCTTTCACCCCTTCACCCACATTTGGCGTTTCTCCCCAGGCTATCCCTCCCTACCTCCCCCTCCCACTGGCCCTCCCCTTTTCCTCCCAATAGACCCCAGTGTTTAAATATTATATACTAACTGAGCTATGGCCAGAACTAGTAACCTGAACAATTTAGCTGTCCAGTTGTCCTGTATAATGATATAAAAGGAAAAGCAAAAGACCCATGAAGGTATGCACTTACAATTGTAATAGCTGACCTCTCAAAACTTCCAGGCCAATAAGAAAATTAGTTCCACTGGCTCTGGGAGTTTTCTCCTGCAAGAAACCAGGGCATTTTAAAATAAATTGCAAGAAACTGAAATGAAAACAAGTTGATAAACTCAAATTAAACTAAGGTTTCTCTGAGGAAATAAGTGGTTTTCATCTCTCCCAATACTCTGCTTTAACCATTTTGGAGAAATTAACAAAATAACAAATAATAGCTCTCCTCAGCCCTGATAGTCAAGGGAACTACTCTATCATTTATAAATCCCACCTTATCTGAAAAGCGTGTTCCTCAGAATAATGAAAGGTTAATATGGTGGGTTCACCTAATAAGCCCATTTCTTGCTTTAAATCTAAACCTTTGACGTACTGGTCCATTGAGTCTGGCCTTCCTCCCAAGGCTATGAATGTGATACCCTCAGTCAATCCCATGTATTCTTGATATGCTCCAAAGCCCTGGTTAGCCTTCTGGGCCAATATTTCCTCATTATCCACCATAATACTCATATCTATTTTCCCTCAAAGGGGAAAACATTTTTAGAACTCAAACAATGGGATTGGGGAAAGCAAAGGAAAATATCACCGTGATAATATGCTACACGTTGGCATTAGTGGCATAAGTGTCCTCATGTGATTGGGAGAATAAATGGAAAAACAACAACACAATCAAGAGAACAATCCTTTTAAATGCTTTAATTTTTCTGTTAACCCAAAATGTTGTGCAGTTACTTAACATTCCAATTGTGCAGATAACCCACTCTTTGCCATTTTAATTCCTTAAAATGAAAACAAAGCTACCAGGAAGTTATCAAGATACTTGGTGGCAGAGACTCCTAGGGATAGTTGTTCTCAGATATGAGGAATATGCTAATAGAGATAAGATTAAAAAAAAAATCTATAACCCACGATAGAACAGATGGTTTAAGATATTCCAAAGAGCATTGCAGTACAACAAAAGTCTCTGAATTCCTTGGGTCAAATAGCATTGAATAAAAGAGTTGCTATAGACTTTCTCCTAGCCAAACCAGGAAGCATCTGTGCAGTAGATCACACCACATCTTCACTCACATCATCATTTCAAGTGAACCAGAGATTTATATTGAAATAATTTTCAAGTGAGATAAGTGTTTACAACAAACTATTCAGCTGTGTGTGTGTGTGTGTGTGTGTGTGAGAGAGAGAGAGAGAGACGAAATCTCCCTCTGTCTCCCAGGCTGCAGTGCAGTGTCACGATCTCGGCTCACTACAACCTCTGCTTCCTGGGTTCAAGCAATTATCCTGACTAAAAAAAAAAGGTATTATATAACATGATAATATAAATATATATAAATTAGGCAACATATGACACTAACATCGTGATTCATAGAAGAAAAATTAGATAAATTGAATTTTATTAGAATAAAAACCTTTGTTATTTAAATAGCATTAAGGAAATAGAAGGCAAGCCACAAAACAGAAGAAATATGTGTTTTTTTATATATTTGGAAAAAGGTATATCTAGGATATACAATGAATACTAACTCAACAGAATTTAACTGAATATTTTAACTCTGTTTATAATGAGCAGAACGGGCTGGACATGGTAATTCATTCCTGTAATCCCAGCACATTGGGAGGCCAAGGCAGGATGTTCACATTAGGACAAGAGTTTGCGATTAGCCTGGGCAATAAGAAAGACACCGTTTTGTTGTTGCTGTTGTTGTTGTTGTTTGTTTGTTTTGTCTTGTTTTAGTTGTTGTTTTTTAAGTGTGAAAAATAGCCTGGCATGGTAGTACATATCTGTAGTCCTAGCTACAAGAGGCTGAGGCAAGAGGATGACTTGAGCCCAGGAGTTTGAGGCTGCAGTGAGCTATAATCATGTCACTGTACTCTAACCTAGGTGACACACAGAGATCTGTCTGGAAAAGAAAAAGCAGCACGTAATATGGACAAACAATTCACTTCACCACATCAGATATTCAGATGACAAATATGTTAAAATATGCTCAACACATTACCCATTGGGAAAATGCAAAATAGATATAGAAAGAAAAGCTACTGCATACCTATTACAGTGACCATAGCAAAAAAAAAAAAAAAAAAAAAAAAAAAAAAAAAAGGTTTCTTAGAGTTCTTCAGAGAAAAAGAACCAACAGAAGGGTGAATGATAGATAGATAGAGATAGAGAGATAATAGATAGACAAACAAGAGAAGATATATTAAGAGATTTGGCTTAGGCAACTATTGGAATATTTGAAGTCCCACAACAGGCCATCTAAAAGCTGGAAGCCCTGTGATGTCAGTAGCATGGTTCAGTCCAAGCGTGAAGGCATCAGAACCAGAGAATTTGAAGGTGTAACTCTAAGAATGAGGCCCAGTACTGCTAGTTTAAGTTCTCAAGCCAAAAAGCTGGAGAGCATGGAGTTTTACTCTCAAAGGTTATGAGAAAAAGTATGTCCTAGCTCCAGGAAAGAGAAAGAAAACTGCTTTCCTTCTGACTTTTTTGTTCTATAAGAGCCCATAGCTGATTGGGTGATCCCTTCTCACATTGAGAGCAGATATTCTCACTCCTCCACCTACTCACAGCAATCCCCTCTGGAAATACCCTCACAGACACAGGTAGAATTGATGCTTTACCAGTTCTTCAGGTATTTCTTAGTCCAGTCAAGTTGATACCTAAAATGAATCATCACAGATAATACATATGAAATGAATTACAAAGTAAAAGAAATTTGCACCAATTTCTTACTGAAATGTTTTCAGTTCGGAAAACAGTGTGATATTTTCTTACGAAGGTAAACACAGACAGCTTCGACACTTTCAAATACTTAACAAAATTGGTTGAAAACGTATTTTCAACCAAACCTATAATAAACATGTATAACAGTTCTATAAACAAATCTGCACATTCTCATGACTACAACATAGCTAGACCATATCT
The DNA here is from genome assembly GCF_049354715.1 of Callithrix jacchus. Classification (NCBI taxonomy): domain Eukaryota; kingdom Metazoa; phylum Chordata; class Mammalia; order Primates; family Cebidae; genus Callithrix; species Callithrix jacchus. The sequence goes on along the minus strand of NC_133503.1, from coordinate 175,387,676 downwards.
CTGTACAAAAATTTTAAAATAGTAGTAGAGTGTGTTGCTCCATGCCTGTAGTTCCAGCTATTTTTTAGGTTGAAGCAGTGAAGCCTTAGGATTCTTTGAGCCCAGGAGTTTGAGGCTGCTTTGGGCTATAATTGCACCACTGCACTCCAGCCTGAGTGAAAGAGCTAGACACTGTGTTAAAAAATTAAAAATTAATTAATTAATCAATCAAGATATCAGCAGATGCCAGAATGGATTGCAAATGGTAACAACTGATTACACCTCTCTCAGAAATGCATGATATCAACTTCACAGAAAGAGGTGCGGAAAAGAAAATGGTCTCAGTAACTTTGTAAACTGTTTTGACTTGATTTTTAAAGGCTAAAGCCAAAGGGACAGTATATAAACACTGTCACTTAGATAAAAATGTGTTTCTCACTATGGTATGATATAGCTATTCTAAAACTTCGCTATTTGTAGACTAGGCTTGAACAAAATGGCAAATACATTGTTGACTATGAGAGTCGAGGTCTTCAAAGATATTATAATTAAGGAAGGGAAGGTCTAGAAGGAGATATTGGCTGTAGAATTAGAGAAATGAGCACTAACACATATATACACACACACTCATACAAATAGAAATGAAAATTAACTCATATATGCATGTATACATAGGTAAGTAAACAAAACATATGCTTTCTAGTTTGGACAACTGATAGGGTCTAGAAATAGTGACACCTAGTAGCAATAAGCATACCTAGAATCCAGATCTTAGTTATTAAATACCATTTTCAAATAAAAGGAACCATGGTTTCCTAAAAAATAGCTGCATCTAAGACTAGGGCAAGATAAATATAAATCTACTTTGAGTGACAGACAGAAAAATGTTCTCAAACAATAAAATAAATAATAAAAAATTAATAAGATGAAAAAAAACGAGTTGATAAAAGAAACAGTCACCAACCAGAAAGAGCTCTTGATAGACAAAGTTGCAACATTCCAATCTAAGAATTAAATAGCAATAATGTTGGAATATAGCCCCCAAAATAAAATATATACCTGAGTCCATACTGATATAAATAAATGATTATGTTATAAAATTATGGGGAAAATTGTTTTCCTATACAAAAAATATTTGATGAGAAAAATTGAAAATTGACAGTACACAAGTCATAACTGCTGCTGCTGTGATACATGAACAGTCCAAAAGTTGGAGAAATTTTAAGGAGAAACAACATATTTTCATAGTCTCAAAATATATTTTTCAAGGTATTTTTTAATTGTCATGGTTGTTTTAACATACATCAACAAGTTATTTGATACTGGTTTCACCAGAATAACCCACCCTGATGATGAGAGTTGAACTTTGTCACTTGTTTGTAATAAATAGAAAGGCAAAAATAGTAGATCTGTAGTGGAGAAATCTGGTAGACATCACTCTAACCAAGTGTTGAAGTTAACACAACCAATAATGTTATGTTGACACCATGTAACCTCTGATATGATGTCACGAGAAGGGAAGTCATCTCTGTGGCATTCTCCCAAAAGGCCACACCTCCCTAAAACACTTACCCAGTGCTATTTAGAAGTGTCAAGGTGTGAACAAAGAAAATAATCTCAAGAAATGTAACATATTGGAGAAGACTAAGGAAACATGATGGCCAAAAGTGATGTTTTCTTCTCAATTGAACCTAAGAGCAAATATATGTATATATATTATATATATATTTATATCATATATATATATATATGATATATGTTAGTATAAAAATTGGTAAAATCAAAATTGTGGGGGTCTTGTATAGAGTATGTGAAAAACAATTTCTTAGTTTTGGTAATTGTATCATCACTGTATAAGCTGCTAGAAAGGCATATAGGAACACTTTTAGCTATTTATTCCACTATTGTCTAAGCCTAAAATTATCTCAATAAACACATTTTTAAAATAAAATTATTCTGCTCTTTCTCCTTTATACCTTACATCATTCATTATCATATTGCTACCACTTTCTATGACAGTAAATATTTTTCTACAAAATGTATTTTTAGAAGCAAAGAATTACTCATATAAAGTTTATATAGCATAATAAACAATTTCTTTATTGTTAAAAATGCACATGTTTACATTTTATGCTTTTATATATAATTTTATGGAGATTTAAAACATATTTTAGTTGCTATTGTATGTAAACTTACTATTGACATATCTTATAATGCTTCTTTGTAATATTTTGATATCTTATGTTCTACAAAACAAAACCAAAAAGGGAAACAAATAAAATATCAAACATACATATATATTAATAGAGTTCACTACTTAACTTTAGCAAACTAATGAAAAAGAAACCTAAATTATTAGCAGAGAAAATCTGATTAAGCAATAAAACATCTGAAGTAAAGTGAGGAAATTATAAAAGTAAAGATTTCATAATTATACAATAAATAACACATGTTCTGAGTTTTCTTGTATAATAAATTACTCAAAAGAGGAATAAAAATACTAGCCACTGCCACCACCAGCACATATGTACATTGTCCAGAGGCCTGGGAATTAATCTGCCTTGCCAGCTGCCACTAGAGTCCACATCCAACTTTCAGAGGATGGAGAACAGAACTGCACAATTACTAAATCTAGTATCACATAAAATGAACTCTCTGTCAGATTAAAAAGTGGGCTTTTCAGCAAGAACCTTACCAGTCATGAGAGAATGGGATCATATACTGAAAGTGCTTAAAAAAATCAGTGTCAAGCAAGACTACTATACTCAGCAAAACTACCCTTTAAAAAAGAAGAAGAAATAAAGTATGTTAAATCAAGAAAACAGGAAATTCATAAAACTAAACTGGTTCTACAAGAGATGTTTAATAAGGAAGTCATATATCTGAAAACAAAAGAACAATATCTGCAATTATGAAAAAAAGCATGAAAGGATAAAATTAACTGAGAACACAACTGAGAAAAAAAGGGAATCACACATTGCCACTACAAAAACCCAGCAAATTCTGAGGATAAACAATAAAAGGAAATAAAGAAATCATAGACCAAACAATAAGAAAATGATTAGCAAAATGATGGAAGTAAGTCCATCCCTATGAATAACCACCTTGAATGTCAATAGTTTAAATATTCCCATTTGAAGATACATATTAGTTATTGGTTTAATGGATTAAAAATCAAGACCAAAAAATATGCTGCCTACAAAAATTTACTTCTGCTGTAAAGATGCATATAAACTGAAAGTGAAGGGATGAATTTTAAGAATCCACACAAACAGAAACCAAAATTGTGCAGGAATGACCATACTTACAAACAAAAAAATGAACTTTAAACAAAAAAAATGAAAAGGGACAAAGATTTTCTTAATATGATGATAAAGAAATAAATTCACCAAGAGAATGCAACAATTGTAAATATACATGAACTCAACACTGGAAAACAAAAAATATAAAGCAAACATTTTTAGAGTTGATGAGAGTGATAGACTTCAATATAGTAATGACAGGGCATGTTAACACCACACTTTCAGCATCAGACAGATCATCTAAACAGAAATTCAACAAAGGAACATAGAACTAAAACTGTGCTACAAATCCAATGGCCCTAAAAAATATTTACATAAAATTTTATCTAATAGTTACAATGTACATTTTCCTCTCATCAGGATATAGAGCACACTTGAGAATAGATCATACATTTTGAAACAAAACAAGCCAACATATTTAAAAAAAAGTCAAAATCGGGGGAGAGAGATCCAAGATGGCCGGTTAGCAGGAGCTCAGAATTGCAGCTCCCAGTGAAAGCACAGAAAGTGAGTGGATGCCACACTCCCAGACAAATTTTTGTTGCCTATGGACCAGGAGATTTCCAGTGGAGGAGCCCCACTGGTTGCCAGTGTGACTCTTTTGGACAGCATGGCTGTTTTGCCAGTGCTCTAGTGCAGCAGTTCTCAGTGTGGAGTATATGGTACTGTGTGCCCTTTTAGTTGGTGTTTGGAGCTCTGGGAAGGCAGAGTCACCCATTCATCTGATTGAAAAGTGGACTGAAAAGGGAGCCAGACCGGGAGATTCTCAGGCAAAAAAGTGCCACAAATCTCACCGCTGCTGTTTCAACCAGTGCAGTGGGTCACCACAAGGGAAGTTACACAGATTCCAGTGTTCTTTCAACAGGTGACTGGAACACCTGGGAGAGAATCAACCATTCAACTAAAAAAAAAAAAAGGCTCTGAGACAGGGAGCCAGGTGATCAGGTCAGCTGGTTCCACCCCCACAAAAAAACAACTGGAAACGCTGAGGATTGAGAGTTTCACAGCAAGCACAGCTGAACCCGGGAAGGTCCAGCTCTGTGGGGGAGGGGCGTCCACCAAAGGAAAACTAAAAAACAGAAAAAACTTCATCACCAACAAGTTGGATGCCTACTCAGAGACCCAATCTGAAAGTCAGCAATTACAAAGATGACAGGTGGATACATCCATAAAGATGGGAAGAAACCAGCACAAAAAGGCTGAAAACACCCAAAATCAGAATGCCTCTCCTCCTATAGGGAGTCACAGCTCCTCATCAGCAAGGGAACACGGCATGATGGAGAATGAGTGTGATGAATTGATGGAATCAGGCTTCAGAGGTGAATAATAAGAAACTTCTGTGAGCTAAAAGAACATGTTCTAACCCAATGCAAAGAAACTAAGAACTTTGAAAAAAGGTTTGATGAAATGCTAATGAGAATAGATTATTTAGAGAGGAATATAAATGAATTAATGGAGCTGAGAAACACAATACAAGAATTTTGTGAAGTATGCACAAGTTTTAACAGTTGAATTGATCAAGCGGAAGAAAGGATATCAGAGGTCAAAGAACAACTCAATGATATAAAACGAGAGGACAAGATTAGAGAAAAAAGCATAAAAAGGAATGAGCAAAGTCTCCAAGAAATATGGGACTATATAAAAACACCTAATCTACGTTTGATAGGTGTACCTGAATGTGACGAAGAGAATGAATCCAAGCTGGAAAATATTCTTCAAGATTTTATCCAGGAAAACTTTCCCAACCTAGCAAGGCAGGACAATATTCAACTCCAGGTAATACAGAGAACACCACAAAGATATTCCTCAAGAAGAGCAACCCCAAGGCACATAATCATTAGATTCACCAGGGTCAAAATGAAGGAGGAAATACTAAGGGCAGCCAGAGAGAAAGGTCAGGTTACCCACAAAGGGAAGCCTATCAGACTCACAGCAGATCTCTCAGCAGAAACCCTACAAACCAGAAGAGAGTGGGGGCCAATATTCAACATCCTTAAAGAAAAGAATTTTCAAGCCAGAATTTCATATCCAGCCAAACTAAGCATCATAAGTGAAGGAAAAATAAAAGTTTCTGTGAACAAACAAGTACTCAGAGATTTCATCACCACCAGGCCTGCTTTACAAGAGCTTCTGAAAGAAGCACTACACACAGAAAGGAACTACCAGTATCAGCCACTTCAAAAACATACCAAAAGGTGAAGAGCATCACCATAATGAAGAATCTACATCAATTAATGGGCAAAAGAGCCACCTAGCATTAAATGGCAGTATTAAACTTACATATATCAATATTAATCCTAAATTTAAATTGACTAAATGCCCTAATCAAAAGACACAGATGGGCAAATGGGATAAAAAGCCAAAACCTGTCAGTATGCTGCATCCAGACCCATTTCACATGCAAGGATACACAAAGACTCAAAAAAAAAGGAATGGAGGAAGATTCACCAACCAAATGGAGAGCAAAAAAAAAAGCAGGAGTTCCAATTCTCATCTCTGATAAAATAGACTTTAAAGCAACAAAGACCAAAAGAGACAAAGAAGGACATTACATAATGGTAAAAGGATTAATGCAACAAGAAGAGCTATTTAGGATTGATGGAATCAGGCTTTTTAGGATTGTTATCCTAAATATATACGCACCCAATACAGAAGCATCCAGATACATAAGGCAAATTCTTACTGACTTACAAAGAGACTTAGACTCCCACACAAGGAAGACTTTAACACCACATTGTCAATATTAGACAGATCAACGAGATAGAAAATTAACAAGGATATCCAGGATTTGAACTCAGACCTGGAACAAGTAAACTTAATAAATATTTACAGAACTCTCCATCCCAAATCCACAAAACATACATTCTTCTCAGTATCACATTATACCTATTCTAAAAGTGACCACATAATTGGAAGTAAATCTCTCCTCAGCAATTACATAGCATTTCACAGGTTTAAATGAAATATTGGTTGGCTGCTTGTTTGTTATTTTCCTCCTTTATTCCTTCCTGTCTCCATTGTTAACACAATTATTGGCATAAAACAGTTTTTTAATACATATTTTTAGACTGCATTCTAGCCTGGGCAGTAGAGCAAGATTCCCTTTCTCTCTGCTTCTTTCTCGTCCTCTTCCTTTTTCTCTTTCATTCTTTTTCCTTCTTCCTTTCTCTCTCTTTCTTTCTTCTTCTTTTCTTTCTTTCTCTTTCTTTCTTTCTTTTTCTTTCTTTCTTTCTTTCTCCTCTTTCAAAAAAAAAGTCAAAATCATATCCAAACTATTTTGATGATAATGAAATAAAACTGCAATTAATAACAAGTAAAACATTGGAAACTGTACAATTACATGTAAACTACAGACTCCTGCACAGCTATTGGGTCCATGAATAGATTATGAAGAAAATTTTAAAAATGTATTGAACCAAATGAAAATGGAAAAACAACATCTCAAATCTGTAAAAATAAATTTTAAAATCCTCAACACAATACTATCAAACCAAATTAATCAATATATCCAAAACATAATGCACTCTATTCAAGTGGGGTTTATCCCAGAAATTTGAGATTGGTTTAAGATGTGCAAATCAATAAATTTAATACATGACATCAGTTGAATAAAACACAAATATCATGCAATCATCTCAACAGATGCAGAAAAGGCGTTTGATAAAATTCAACATCTATTCATAATAAAAACACTCAACAAATTAGGCATAGAAGAAGACCATCTGTGATAAACACTCAGCTAACACAATACTGAATGTGAATAACCAGAAAAGTGTTACCCTTAAAAAAGAAAAATAGTGATCTGAATGTGATGCGCATGCCTCTCAAAGTACTGTAAGTCCTTCCAAAAGCAATTTGGCAAGGGAAAGAAATAAAATTCATCCAAATTGGAAAAGAAAGAGGTAAATTGTTCCTCTTTCCAGATGACAGGTCTTTATATCCAAAAAGACCTAAAGTTTGCATCGAAAAATGCTTAGATCTGATCATTAAATTTAGTAAAATTGCAGAATACAAAATAAACAAATAAAAATCAATGGTGTTTACATATAACAGTTATGAACTGAGAATGAAAGTAAGAAATCTATTTTATTTATGATAGGTGCCAGAAAGATAAAATACATAGGAAGACCTTTAACCAAGCAGGTGAGAAAACTATATAACAAAATCAACCAAATTCTGATGAAAGAAATCCAAGCAAATGAAAAAATAGCCCGTACTTTTGGATTGGAAGAATTAACCTAGTTAACGTGATCATACTATTCAAAACTATCAACAAATTCCAAATACTCTATTAGAATATCAGTAACATTCTTCACAGGAATGTGAAAATATGTAATTCTAGAATGTGTAAGAAGTAATGAAAGAGCACAAATAGCTAAAGGAATTCTGAGCAATAAAAACACAGCTAAAGGCATCACACTACCTGACCTTAAAATATATTAAAAGGTTTTAGTAACCAAAGCAGCAAGATATTGATATAAACAAACACATAGACCAATGACACAGAATAGAGAGCCCAGAAATAAATCCAAGTATTTGAAACTAATTCATTGTTGACAGAGGCAACAAGAATAAACACTGAGGAGAGACCTTCTCTTCAATAAATCGTGCTGGAAAAACCTGGGAACCTATATGAATAATGAAAAAACTGAAAGTACATCTTGTCCCTCATCATATATAATATCAATTCAAAATAAACTAAAAACTTAAACATAATACCCGAAACTATAATACTATTAGAAGAAAACATATAGAAAACACTTCAGGACATTGGTCTAGCAAAGATTTTATGAATAAGAATTTAAAAGCCCGAGCAAAAAAACCCCACAAACCAGGCAAATGAGACTATAGTAAAATAAAAAGATTCTGCACAGCAAAAGAAACTGTTAATGAAATTAAGGGACAACCTGTAGAATGGGAGAAAATATTTTTTGGCGGGGGGATAGGAGTTGGTTTTATCGGTTCGGGATAAATAGTGCAAAGTTACAAAAGTTACAGTTTAGGGTGTTTTTTTGGCAAGCTGGGAGGGGGTAATAGGTTGTGAAGGCACAAGATTGACCAAGGTTTGTTACAAAGTCCAATCACCTTGTCAACTGAGGTTGGAATAAGAAACAACAGAAGAACGTCTCAGGTCAGTTAGGCACTACAGGGTTGATCGTCCTTCCATTTTTCATCATCTTCCAGATACTGCCGGTTTTCTAACTCTGGAAGACCCTCCAGAGGTATATGTGTGGGTCACAGGGGTCGCCAGGCCATCCATGGCAAGGTCAGACCTTACAAAAGTCATGAATGACTATTTTTCTCTACCCTCCTCTTAGATAAAAATTGTGTATTTCTCAATATCCGGCCCCTTCCCCTTTAAATTTTGAGCTCTGAAAATCGTCTTCAGAGAAAAGCATAGACCTCTCTCCTGGGCATATCCTTCACTTTGGCACTTCGCCAAAGGGAGAAAATATTTTCAAACTATTCATCTGAAATGGAACTAATGTCAAGAAAATAAAAGAAACGAAAGAAGTCAAAAGCAATCAATCAATAAACAAAAAAGAAAATTCCATTAAAAAGTGAGCAAATATTTAATTATATATTTCTCAAAAGGAAACATAAAAATAACCAACAGGTATATAAAAAATGCTCAACATCACTTCTTACTAGAAAAATACAAGTCAATAACATAATGATGTAACACCTTAGTTGAGTTAAAATAGCTATTACAGAAAGATTTCAAAAACTAACAAATTCTGGCAAGACTGAGAAGAAAGAGAATCCTTTATACATTGTGGTGAGAATGTAAATGAGTATAGCCATTATGAAAAACAGTATGGAAGTTTCTCAAAAACTAAAAATAGAACTATTATCTCATCCAGCAATATAACTGTTGGATATTTTTCTAAATTAAAGGAAATCATCTTAAGGAGATTTTAGGCTGAGATAATGGGGTCTTCTAAGTAAACAATCACGTTGTCTGCAAATGAAGACAATTTGACTTCTTTTCCTATTTGAATAAACTTTATTTGTTTTTCTTGCCTGATTGTTCTGGCAAGAAATTCCGATACTATGCTGAATAGGAGTGGTGAGAGAGGTCACCTTTGTCTTGTGCCAGATCCCAGAGGAAATGCTTCCAGTTTTTGCCCATTCAGTATGATATTGTCTGTGCGTTTGTCATAAACAGCTTTTATTATTTTGAGATACATTCCATCAACACCTAGTTTATTGTTAGTTTTTAGCATAAAGGGCTGTTGAATTTTGTCAAAAGGCTTCTATGCATCTGTTGAGATAATCATGTGGTTTTTGTCTTTTGTTCTGTTTATGTGATGAATTACATTTATAGATTTGTGTATGTTGAACAGACAGAGAACCAAATCCCAAGTAAATTCCCATTCACAATTGCTACAAAGAGAATAAAATATCTAGGAATACAACTAATAAGTGATGTGAAGGAACTCTTCATGAAGAACTGCAAACCACTTCTCAAGGAAATAAGAGAGAACACAAACAGATGAAAAAACATTCCATGATAATGGATAGGAAGAATAAATACGGTGCCCAAAGCATTTTATGGATTTAATGCTATCTCCATCAAGTTATCATTGACCTTCTTCACATAACTGAAAAAAAAAAACAACCTTAAACTTTATGTGGAATCAAAAATGGCATAGCCAAGACAATCTGAAGCAAAAAAACAGAACTGGAGGCATCATGCTACCTTACTTCAAACTATACTACAAGGCTACAGTAATCAAAACAGCATGGAACTGGTACTAAAACAGAGATATAGACCAATGGAACAAAACAGAGTCCTCAGAAGTAATGCCACACATATACAATCATCTGATCTTTGACTAATCTGACAAAAACAAGCAATGGGGAAAGGATTTCCTGTTTAATATATGGTGTTGGGAAAACTGACACGGCATATGCAGAAAGCTGAAATTTGATCCCTTCCTTATGCCTTATATAAAAATTAACTCCAGATGAATTAAAGGTTTCAACATAAGACCTAACACCATAAAAACCCTAGAAGAAAACCTAGGCAATACCATTCAGGACATAGGTATGGGCAGACTTCATGACCAAAGCACTGAAAGCAATGGCATAAAAGACAAAATAAACAAATGGGATCTAATTAAACTTAAGAGCTTCTGCAAAAGAAATTATCATTAGAGTGAACTGGCAACCAAGAGACTGGGAAAAATTTTTGCAATCTACCTATCTGACGAAGGGCTAATATCCAGAATCTACAAAGACCTTAAATGAATTTACAAGAAAAAGACAAACAACTCCATCAAACAGTTGACAAAGGATATGAACAGACGCTTTGCAAAAGAAGACATTTATGTAGCCAACAAACATATAAAAATGCTTATCATCACTGCTCATTACAGAAATGCAAATCAAAACCACATTCAGATGCCACCTCATGCCAGTTAGAATGGCAATCATTAAAAAATCTGGAAATAACAGATGCTGGAGATAATGTGGAGAAATAGGAACACTTTTACACTGTTGGTGGGAGTGTAAATTAGTTCAACCATTGTGGAAGACAGTGTGGTGATTCCTCAAGGATTTAGAAATAGAAATAACATTTGACCCAGCAATCCCATTACTGGATATATACCCAAAGCATTATAAATTGTTCTATTCTAAAGACACATGCACACGTATGTTCATTGCATCACTGTTTATGATAGCAAAGACTTGGATCCAACTCAAATGCCCATCAATAATAAACTGGACAAAAAAAAAATGTGGCACATATATACCATGGAATACTATGCAGCCATATAAAAGGATGAGTTCATGTCCTTTGCAGGGACATGGATGAAGCTGGAAACCATCATTGTCAGCAAACTGAGAAAAGAACAGAAAATCAAATGCCTCATGTTCTCACTCATAAGTTGTTGTTGAACAATAAGAACACATAGACACAGGGAGCAGAACATCATACACGGGGGCCTGTTGCGGGGTAGAGGAGGTAGTGGAGGGATATCAGGGGTTTGGAAGATTGGAGATGGATAACATTAGTAGAAATACCTAATGTAGATGACTAGGGAATGAATGCAATAAACCACCATGCCATGTCTATACCTATGTAACAATTCTGCACAATCTGCACATGTATCTCAGAACTTAAAGTATAATTTAAAAAAGAAAGAAAAGGAAATCAGAAGATCAAAGGGAGCCCTACACCCAATGTTAATTGCTGCATTATTTGCAATAGACAAGATATGGAATCAACTTATGCCCATCAATAAATGAAGGAGTAAATAAAATGTGCTATATATGTGTAACAGGGAAAATTCCATTATAAAAAAACAAATTAAATGCAGTAATTTGCAGCAACATGAATAGTACTGGAAGTCATTATGTTTCCTGAAATAAGCTGGGATTGGATAAATGTCGCATAGTCTCATTTATATGTAGGAAGTAAAAAATTCAATCTTCTAGATGTAGAGAGTAGATTTATGATTATCAGAGGATGGGAATGGTGGGAATGGGGTGGAGGGGAAGAGAAGAGTAACTGTTTAACGGTTACAAATATAAAATTAGAAGAAATAATTTCTAGTGTTCAATACCACAGTAGAGTGACTACAGTTAATGGTAATTCATTGTGTACTTCAAAATAATTAAAAGAGAGAAATTGAAATATTTCTGACACAAGTAATTAAATGTTTGAGTTGATGAATGTTCTAAATTCCCTGGCTTAAACATTATACACTGTATGCAAGTATCAAAATGTTACATGTACTCTATAAATAGATAAAAGTATAATGTATTACTAAACAATTTTTAAAAAATACAAAAATTGGCCTCAAAAAACAAAATAAAAAGAAGAAATAATGAGGATGGAAACAAAATGGTGAGTCAAATGATTACTATTTCATTTACATTATGTTTCAGCAAAAGTGAGCATAATAAAAACGTAGATCATAAACCAATAAATAAATAAATAAAATTTATTGTAACTGTAGTAGGCTGAAAGAAAATGTGTCCCCAGAATGTATTCATGTTTCGATCTTTGAAACCTGCAAATGTTTTCTTGTTTTTGTTTACAGGTAGATATTTGCAGATGTGATTAACCTAAAGACATTGAGATAAGCCCTATTCTGAATTATCTGATGAGTCCCAAATGACATCACAGGTACTAATACAAGAAGGGAAAGGAAGATGTAACACACAGGAAAACAGTGTAAAGATGAAGAGAGGCAGGTGAAAATCCTGGCTTTGAAGATTAGAGTGACGAGGCCAAAACTAAATTGCAGCAAGAACAAAAACTGACATGTGGGATCTAATTTAACTTAAGAGCTTCTGCAAATCAAAAGAAACTATCAACATGAAAACCATAAAGCAAAACACATAAAGCAAAAACACAAACCACAATATGATGTCACCTCAGACCTGCTAGAATGGCTCTGACCTAAAAGGCAGACAAAAACTATCAGTAAGGATCTGGAGAAAAAGGAAGCTTTGTACCTTATTAATGGGAATATAAATTGGTATAGCCACTGTAGAATATGTGTGAAATTTACTATAAAAATTAAACTAGCACTACCAAATGATCCAAAAATCCGACTTTGGGATATATGCATATATATGTGTATATATATATATCATTGTACTTTGGGCTCTGGGGTACATGTGCACATCCTGCATCCTGCAGGATTGTTACATAGGCACATACATGCCATGGTGGTTTGCTGTCTTCATCCTCCCCACCCACTGCCATCACCTGCATTAGGCATATCTCCCAGTGTTATCCCTCCCTCCCCTCCCCGATCCTCTGCTGCCCCTCCCCTCCCCTTCCCTCCACCCCACCTAGCCCGGTGAATGTTGTTCTCTTCCCTGTGCCCAAGTGTTCTCATTGTTCATCACCCACCTATGAGTGAAAACATGTGGTGTTAGGTTTTCTGTTCTTGTGTCAGTTTGCTGAGAATGATGGTTTCTAGATTCATTCATGTCTTTACAAAGGATGTGAACTCTTTTTTTATGGCTGTATAGTATTCCATGGTGTATATGTGTCACATTTTCTTTGTCCAGTCTATCACTGTTGGGTATTTGGGTTGGTTCCAGGTCTTTGCTATCATAAACAGCACTGCAATATATCTAGTAATGTGATTGCTGGGTCAAATGGTATATATTCTAAAAAATTAAAATTACTATCTCAAAAATATCTGTATTTTCCACTGATTTCTGTATTATTCACAAGAGTAAAAACATAAAACAAATTAATGGTCCATCAACAGACAAATGGATAAAGAAATTGGGAGATAAATGCAATAGGATATTCAACTGTTGTATTTACAATGGAATGAAAGAGAGAAAACTGTTCCTTTGCCATAATATGGATGAATCTGGAGGACACTATGCTAAGTGAAATTTGTCAGAATCCCAAAAATGTTAAGATACTTAGCAATTCTGTTTTTGGATACTTTGGTCTGATGTGTATTAAATATTTTATTTAAATTCATAAACAATTTGCTTCTCCTTGCAAAATACTTGTGGGCAACATATATGATTTTGAAAGCAACACATGTCATATCTGAGTGTGCTGATCTACCTATTAATGAATAACTCAGAGTGTTGCTAGTTTTGATGTGGTTTAGACCAAAGAAGAATTTTTGGCAGCACAGGGCTGACATTCAAGCTTCTCTACCATTTGAAAATATGACACAGTTGACCCTATTATTTCTGAAATGTTTTTGGAAGATAGATATACTGTATGAAATCTCTGGTAAGGCTAATAGAAAACAATTCTGACATTATTTGAAAAGTAGCTTTGGCTTTCAGTGATTCCTGATAGAGATATATATATCTAATCAGGAAACACCAAGTGACAACATAATCCAAATTTCCTTTTGGGTGTTATATGATTCACCAATTATACATCCCTACATAAATAACAGCAGACCCTTATTAAATTAATATGGTATGTATTAGTTCAGGCTCAAGCTTATGTGGAATGCATACATGCATTACCTTAAAATTGGCTCGTATTCCCATGATATATGTTTATCCTGCCTCACCACCTTTCTCTCACATGATATATGTTTATCCTGCCTCATCACCTTTCTCTCAACTCACAACTTTTACATATATCACCAGATTAGAGGAGGAAAAAGTGCACATGTAACACAGATGATCCTGCATGGCATGCTGACCACAGCTGTTGATATGTCATCATGGCACTAAAGAATCTCTTAAAGACAAACCTAAAATGCAGTGGTGGAGAGACATCTTCCTAACTGGAATAACTCCGGCAATACTTACGATTCTCTATTTTGTGTAATGTTGACATAGCCTGAATTGTAACTAATTCATGGGTAGTGGCTAATGCACTGGTCAAATGGGCAAAAACTATGGAAGGTTGTAATTAGAAGGTTGTAGCAAGACAGTCTATCAGAGAGATATGTGAATGAGTCTATCAGGAAGGGCACAGAATGTGATGTCTGTAGCATGTATTCATGACCTTCACAAGAAACTCGTAGCAGAGAATACCATCCATCTATGTATAAGAAAATTTGTTTTTTGGCTTTCAGTAAACTTCTATTCCAAGTCACAGTAATGCTTGCTTAGTGGGTCTACGTACAAAACCTCTGTGATGGAAGGATGGACTATGCATAGTTTTACATGGAGGACTTTCCTTCACCAAGCAGGTCCACCAATGCTATGTATTGTACAAACTTCCAACAGCAAAGCCCAAAACTATAATCCAAACTATAACCCAAGACATCATGGTCTTGCCTTACTGGTCAACTTCTTGATTACATTGATTCTTACTATTATGGAGAAGACATTCATGAGTTCTATGAACTGTATTGGCAGTAGCCAGGTATGACAAACCAAAACCTATGGGACCACCAAGATACAAATCCTGTGGGAATCAAATTTATGTAATTCTTCCACCCAAGCCAACAAGGGAAATGGGGACTCAGAATGGTAGTATACAAAGGAAGGGTATTAATATCAACTTAGGGAATATTATCAGCTACAGAAATAAGAACGGAAGTATCTATATTTTACGGGTATTGTTTCTTTTTTGATGTTTATATGATGAAGACTGTTGAGTGCTAATATTTATCTAAAGGTTCAGGTTTTAACTCTGAATTGATGTGGCCTGTGGCAATATAATAGTTAGTGGAAGTTTCTCCTGGATTGGATGAATGTTCTGATTATATCATCATTCTCTCTCCACCAAAAGAAATTATTTCTCCTCCACAGTACTTTATGACTACATTTTGTCACAGTATTTCAGATAAATTTGTGAAAATGTCTAACTGCTTTGCTATAATATAAAATTATTAAGAACAGAGATATTTCTTACTCTAAAATGGTATTCACCTACAACACTCATCATAGTGCTTTGAGCAGTTTCACCTTAAATAGCATTTTAATAAAGTTTTCATTTGTGGTCACTTCATTTCTAAATAAACCTAACTGAAATAGAAAAGGTCCAGTGAAGGACAATAAAAAGGATTGTAATCATGGGTACTACTACAGGAGGTTGTTCCAAATGAGGGGGAGATTGAAAAGTCTAGACTGAATTGCTCTAAAGAAATGAAAGAGAAAAAGTGATAAAACACAAGTATATTAAGTCAAGAACTGAATAAAATAGATACACAGAAATTCTACTTTTCCACACTTCCTTGCAATTCAAGGACAGTGGATAAACCCAGAATGCTTAAAATATAAATATAACGGTCTTCCTTGGAATAAATGGTCAAAAAATAGTTTCAGTGTTTCTGTTTCATTGCTAATTGGAAAACTGAATCAACTCTATGCTTCCATTTTCCAATATTTATTTGTGTGAAAGAAGGTTAAATATTTTTTTAAAACTTTAAGGATTATTCTGTTTTTAAAGTTGTCCTTTTAAAAAGAGAAAATTGGTGCTCAGACAGCTTCATTACCCATATGCTTTTATAACTCTAGTTAGTTGAAGTGCTCTTTCCAGCCTTCTTATGTCAGAAGTCTTTTTAGTACGCTATGGGTAACTTCAGAGCAGTCATTATACATAGTAATACACAGAGTTAATATATCTGTATATGTAAATATATGCATACACAATTACCATGCATGGTATATTCTATATCCACTCAAATATGTTAGATTAAACAGAAATTTAACATGGGCTTAGGTTTATATTTTAACACTTTTTACTGCTTATCTTTTTATTTCAAGTTATTAAGTAAATGCACCATTTGGTTTTCATCAATTCACATACAAAATAATTTATATAAACTCATGTATTATTTTGTATATATTTTAAACATGTTTAATGTAGAATAAAATATATTGCCACTATGAAATTAAATATCTTTATTTTGAAATAAACTGAACAATGAATAGGCACCATGCAGTCCTTTTAAATTTTTTCATGTCCATTAACATTAGTTTTTTCTCATATTTTCTTAGTATTAAATTTAAATTTTCATCACTATTAAGCATGCATCAGCACATTGATTTTTCCAAGTTCATGGTTTTTAGAGAAAACTTTCTACTATTTTCACATCATAAATGGAGAATATATTTACAGTAAAACCTGAACTGAAGGAAATTACAAAATGGTCTACATTAAAACATAGTACATAGCCTCAGAGACCATATTAAAAATCCAGTGTAGGCAGTCCTATAAATTGATTTTCCTAAGTGTTTCTTGTTGTTCTTTTGACTTTCAAGTTTTCTAGTTTCTGATTTATTCCAGATCTGTTTCACAACCTTCTCAAATGCAGATCAGTTTTTTTGCTACATCTGAGTCAAGGCAGTTTCCTTTGCACACTTCTATTAAGAACACCACATACTTAGCCTTCCATACCAGATATCACAATGCATAGTAAATTCTTATTACTTCCCACTACCATGCTAAGTAATAGTTACATTAGTTCAGGGTTAATATCTGTGCTAGTTTGTATACCTAAATACCTGTCTAAGAGCTATGCAATAAACATTGATTGAATAACTAGAAAATTGAGAAATAAGCTCAATTGTTGCTGCTTTTAAAAACTACTCTGTTATAGTACTTTCAGGATAATTAACACTTGTGCTGTGCCTTCATATCTTAGAGTCTACATAGTGGTAGAGTAGTTGCCTTATTGACTCTATTCTTTCCTTCATTATAAAAGAGTATTATTCAGTGTTGATCACTGCAAGATGTGTCTTGCAGTGTCTCCTGTGAGGTGCATGCTTCCTCCCCAGCTGAACTGGTCTTGATTGCATAATTTCTTTTGCCTAGTGGTATGTTAGCAGAGGTGAAATTGTTACATTTCCTTGGAAAAACAAACAAACAAACATAAAGATATCATCTGCTTTTAGCATCTCTCTTGCTGTTTTTTTCTCTACCATGAGACCAAAGGGCTCAAATAATGGCTGCTCCTTTGGATTTTATTCAGGAATAAGAAGATGGTAAAGCCAAGCTGAGCAGAGATTTCATAGTCGAAGCCAATAGCAGACAAGATGTACATATAAGAAAAACAGATATTATACCCAAGAAATCATTGCCAAGATCAGTGTCAAGAAACTTTTCATTTATGTTTTTGCTAGAATTTTTATGTCTTATTTTAATATATGTAACTCATTGAGTTAATTATCCTATATAAGGTAAGATCACAGTTACTTCATTATTTTGCATGTGGATATTCAGTTTTCCCAGCACTACTCATTGAAGAGAATTTTTCTTCATTGTTTATGCTTGGCACCCATGTGAAAAATCAGTTAAATGTACAAGCATAGTATTATTTCTGAGATCTCTGTTCTGTTCCATTGTTCTATATGTCATTTTTATGACATTACTATGTAATTTTGATAACTGTAGCTTTGCAATATATTTTAATATTGAGAAGTGTGATTTCTCCAGGTTTTGTCTTGTTTTGTTTGATTTTGTATTTAACACATAATAATTATACATATTTTGAGGGTACAGTGGGATGTTTCAATATATGTATACAATTTACAATAATGAAACTAAGGTAATTAGTGTATCAGTAACCTCAAACACCATTTCTTCGTGCTGAGAGCATTCAATATATTTTCTCGTTACTTTGTAATATATAATTGTTAACTATAGTCACATTATTATGCAAGGGAACACTAGAATTTATTTCTCTTATGTAACTGCAACTTTGCACCCTTTGACTGACCTTTCCCCATCCGCCCTACCTCCAATCATTTGAAGCTTCCTATTAAATGACTGTGTTACTCTCCACTTCTATGAAATCAACTTTTCCAAATTCTACATCTGAGTAAGATTGTGTGGTTATTTGTCTTGCTGTTCCTGGTTGATTTTACTTAAAATAATGTTAAAATAATGTCCTCCAGGCCTATACAATTTGCCACAAATGATAAAATTTTAGTCACTTTTCATTGCAGAATAGTATTTCATAGTACAAATATACTGCATTGTAGAGAGCCAGAGTAACCTACCCACTCTGAGGGGATCAGCATCTAGACTGCTGTGAACTTTGGCTGAATTCCAAGAGAAGTGAAACCAAAATAGGGGAATGTGTATGTCTTGGAGAGGAGCAGTCAGACCTAGCAAAAGATAACCAGCTTTCACTGACCTTGCTGCAAGATAGTTATTAGCTGACGTATGTTAACTGAACGATGAAAATTATAACCACAGGCTGTTCTGGATAACTACACCCTCACTCTGCTGTATGCTTTGTGAACATATAAAATAAAGTACTTTGAGGCAGGATGGGGTGGGAGAAACTGATGGTTTCACTTTCCCAGACTGCCTGGACCTGCTTTCTCTGTGTCTGCCTTTGTGTTTTTCTTCATCCCACATCGTTCCCTCTTATGTCTTTGAACCCTTGTGCAGCATGGGATTCAGCACACGTCAGACGGCATTTTCTTTATCTATTCATTTCTTGATGGACAATTAGGTTGATTCCATATTTTGGCTACTGCAAATAGTGCTATATAATAAACCTAGGAGTGCTGATATTTCTTTGGTATGCTGATTTTATTTATTTAGATATATACCCAGTAGTGGGATTGCTGGATTATATGTTAGTTATGTTTTTTAATATTTGAGGAACCTAAATAATATTTTCCATAACAGATTTACCAAATTACATTGGTTTAATGTGTTAAAAAATAAGAGATATAAAAACTTCAATAAATAAATAAATAATTCAAAGTATGTATGGGGCAACAAAGTTTAGAATTTTATCTTTGTGCATTTTTTTCTTTCATTTGTAATCAAAGTTAAGTTTTTACACACTTACAATAACTAGTTATAAGATATTTTGTAAGATTAATGATAACCATAAATCAAAAACCTATAATAAATACACTAAAAATTAAAAAAAAAAAAGGAATCAAAATATACTACTAGAGAAAGCCACTTTACCACAAAGGAAGACAGTAAGAGTTGAAGAAAAGAATAAAGGACTTACAAAACAACTAGAAAACAAACAACAACATGGCAGGAATAAGTTGTTACCTGTCAATAAGTATGCGTGTAACTAGATTAAATTTTTCAATTCAGAGAAATAGAGTAGCTGAATGGATGGAAAATTATATCCAATAAGAAACACTTCCTCCATAAAGGCACACATACACTAAAAGTACAAACAGAAAAAAAAAATAATATTCCACTTAAATGGAAACCAAGAGAGATTTAGAGTAGGTATACTTATATAAGGTAAAATAGATTTTAAGCTAAAAACTGTAAGGCCAGTTGCCTTGCTGGGAGTCAAACGGACACATTCATCACTCTCTGTGCCTGATAACTGACTGCATCATCACCCGAGCTCATTATCTGACTTCCCCACAAAGCTTCTCCTCACCTGCCTCTGCATACCATGCCCAAGCTCACACTCAGCACTAAATTATCCATCCAACCTCCAGCCTGCTGTTAAAAACCCTGCAGAGAAATTTAGGCCCAAGTACTCAAGGTCCTGCCCACCTACCAATGGCAGCTACTTCCATGTACTTCCTACTTTAACTCCATGTACTTCCTGCTCCTCAACAGCCAATAGAAATGCTTTCTCTTTGTTTCCCCAGTAGTCAATCAAGGCCCACTTACCCAAAGTCCCGCCCACCTACCAATGGCAGCTAGTTTCATGTACTTCCCACTTTAACTCCATGTACTTCCTACTCCTCAACAGCCAATAGAAATGCCTTCTCTTTGTTTCCCAGTAACCAATCAATTGCCTGCACACCCCATAAAAACCCCACACCCTGAACAGCCAGGGAAGATTTCTCTGGCTCCTCTTGGACCACTGAGGTTGCCCGGGAGCTGAATAAATTGGCTTCTTATCTTTTTTCATACCTGGCTCAGTTTCCTCATTTTACCTTGGCAATAAATCTAACAAAAACTATAACAAGAGATAAAGGTCATTACATAATAAAGAAGTCAATATAGCAATAGGACATAATACTCATAAATACATATGAACCCAACATTGGGGCACTTACATATATAAAGAAAATATCAATCTGCAGACACTATTACCTTTGCCATCAATTCAATAATGGAATATGCTTATCTCTTTTTTCTTTGGAGCTACATCTGATTCCAATGGAGCTTTGTCAATGTGATCCTTTCTCACTGTACCTGTTGCCTGATGTCCCATTGAACTGAGCTCATCAAAAAGTGCAATACTGGTGAAAAAGTTATCCAGTACAAAATGGTATTATCTAGTGTGTATATAAGTCCCTCACTAAGCTTATGAATAAATGATGCACTGACACAATATTCTTCATATTTAGTATTTGGCTTTTTACTGCAATATGGCTAAAACCAGAAAAAGAAGCCCAGACATGTGGCACCAAACCAAAACTTATAGTCAAATTAAGTGGGTTTTCCCGAATACATTGTTTGCACCTGTGACAATCGCAATAAGGAATCATGGATTCATCAAAGCTGAAGTGCATTTCATTTGGAACAAATTTTATATATCTCTCATTAAGTTTGCTTATGAGAAGTCACAACTTGGAAAATTTGCCCATGGGATCCAAATTTACATTGTCAGCAACATGCAAATTAGAATATACAGTTTCAAAGCAGTCATGTCTCATGGCAGCACCAACCAGTACATTGTGCACATCTCTTTTTTGTTCCCAAAACATATGGCTTCTAGGAATTGAGATGAAACCACTCAGAAAAATAATTCCCAGAAAATATTTGAATTCGGAGCTAGTCAAGGCAAGATGTACACAATTACTTCAAGCGTATAAACTGGAGTACTTCACAGTGAGCTCAAGAAAAAAGTTTACGAATTTCTGTGGGAGTTCCCATTCGGTGATGAAATCATTTTGTGATTCTGTAACTCTACCTGCTATGAGTTGTGCAGTTATGTCAGCTAAGGGCAAAGGAACTGAATAGATATTTCTACAAAGAAGACACACAAATTGGAAACAGATATCTAAAAAGACGTTATGCATCACTAGTCATCAAGGAAACTCTAATCAAACCACAATAAGATGTAACCTCACACCTATTAGAATGGCTCTTACAATAAGGCAAATGAAAAGTATTGGTACAGATGTGGAGAAAAAGGAAGTTTGTACACTATTAGTGGAAATATAAAATGGTGTCGCCACTGTAGAAAACATGTGAAATTTACTTTAAAAATTGTCTCTATTTGCAGATGACATAACTGTATATTTAGAAGACCCCATCATCTCAGCCCAAACCCTCCTTAGGCTGATAAGCAACTTCAGCAAAGTCTCAGAATACAAAAGCAATGTGCAGAAATCACAAGCATTCCTATACACCAATTACAGGCAAACAGAGAGCCAAATTAAGAGTGAACTTCCATTCACAATTGCTACAAGGAGAATAAAATACCTAGGAATACAACAAACAAAGGAGGAAAAGAACCTCTTGAAGGAGAACTATGAACCACTGCTCAAGGAAATAAGAGAAGACACAAAGAGATGGAAAAATATTCCATGCTCATAGTTAGGAAGAATTAATATCATGAAAATGGCCATACTACCCAAAGTAATTTATAGATTTAACGATATCCCCATCAAACTACCAATGACCTTCTTCACAGAACTAGAAAAAAAAAAAAACATGTCAAACATTATATGGAACCAAAAAAGAGCCTGTATAGCCAAGTCAATCCTAAGCAAAAAGAAGAAAGCTGTAGGCATCATGCTGCCAGACTTCAAGTTACACAACAAAGCAACAGTAATCAAAACAGCATGGTACTGATAACAAAACAGAGACATAGACCAATGGAACAGAACAGAGGCTGCTGGAGCAACACCACACATCTACAACCATCTAATATTTGACCAACCTGACAAAAACAAGCAATGGGGAAAGGATTCCCTGTTTAATAAATTGTGTTGGGAAAATTGGCTAGCAATGTGCAGAAAGCAGAAACTGGACGCCTTCCTGTCAACTTACATTAAAATTAACTCCAGATGGATTAAGGACTTAAATGTAAGCCCTAAGACCATAAAAACCCTAGAAGAAAACCTAGGCAAAACCATCCAGGATATAGGCATAAGCAAGGACTTTCTGACTAAAACACCAAAAGCATTGGCAACACAAGCCAAAATAGACACATGGGATCTAATTCAACTTCAGAGCTTTTGCACAGTGAAAGAAACAATCGTTAGAGCAAACTAATGATATTTGCCATCTACCTATCAACAGAATGGGAAAAAAATTTTTGCAATCGACCCATTTGACAAAGGGCTAATATCCAGAATCTACAAAGAACTAAAACATATTCACAAGAAAAAAATTAAACAAACCCATTCAAAAGTGGGCAAAGGATATGAACAAACACTTTTCAAAAGAAGACATACACGAAACCAATAAACAAGTGAAAAAAATGCTCATCATCACTGGTCATTAGAGAAATGCAAATCAAAACCACATTGAGATACCATCTGACGTCAGTTCAAATGGCGATCATTAAAAAATCTGGAGACAACAGATGCTGGAGAGGATGTGGAGAAATAGGAACACTTTTATATAGTTGGTGGCAGTGTAAATTAGTTCAACCATTGTGGAAGACAGTGTAGCAATTCCTCAAAGATCTAGAAATAGAAATTCCATTTGACCCAGCAATCTCATTACTGGGTATATACCCAAAGGACTATAAAGTGTTGTATTATAAAGACACATGCACACGCATGTTCATGGCAGCACTATTTACAACAGCAAAGATCTGAAACCAACCCAAATGCCCATCAATGATAGACTAGACAAAGAAAATGTGGCACATATACACCATGGAATACTATGCAGCCATAAAAAATGATGAGTACATGTCCTTTGTAGGGAAATGAATGAACCTGGAAACCACCATTCTCAGCAAACTGACACTAAAGCAGAAAACCAAACACTGCATGCTCTTACTCATAGGCAGGTGTCAAACAATGAGAGCATGTGTACACAAAGAGGGGAGCATCATCCCCCCAGGGTCTGTTGCAGGGGTTGGCTAAAAGAAGGATAGTGGGAGGGAGGTTGGGAGGGATAATGTGGGGATAAATGTCAGGTATAGGTGATGGGAGGATGAAGGCAGTAAATTACCCTGCCATCAATGTACCTATGCAACAATCTTGCATTATCTGCACATGTACCCCAGAATCTAAAGTACAATTTAAAAAAATTAAACTAGCACTATCCTGTGATCCAAAAATTCCACTTTGAGCTATGTATTTTAAAAAATTAAAATCACTATCTCAAAAAATGTCTGTACTCCATGCTGATTTCAGTATTATTCACAATAGCAAACATATAAAACAAACTAATTGTCCATCAACAGACAAATGGATAAAGAAGTTGGTATATAAATGCAATAGAATATTCACTGTTGTATTTACAATGGACTAAAAGAGAGAAAACTCTTCCATTTGCAATAATGTAAATGAATCTGGAGACACTATGCTAAATAAAATATGTCAGAACAAATACATAATACCACCTAAATGAATAATCTAAAATAGGTCAAACCCATAAAAGTGAATAATAGGATGACAGCTGCCAGTGGCTGGAGTTGGAAGAAATAGGGAGATATTAGTCAAAAGGTACAAAATTTAGTCAAGCAAGATGTGTAAATTCTAGAGAGTACAGTATAGCATAATGCCGATAGCAAGCAATATTGTCTTGTGTATTAAACACTTTTCTAGAAGCTGTATCTGATATTAAATGTCCACATCATCAATAATAATAAAGAAGGCAGGCAGAAACATCAGGAAGTGACGGATATGTTTATGACATGGGTTGTGATGATGGTTTCATAGATGTAGACTTATCTCCAAACTCATCAGGTTGTGTACATTTAATATGCACTGCCTTCTGTCAATCACCTTTTTTCAAACACTTTTGTAAAGTGTTTTTTTAAAATAATAAATAAATGTTCTATAAGCCAGTTTTTTTTTGCTCTTAAAAATGTTGCTTCCTTATGCTTATTCATGATGTTTCTGCTGCAGTCTTTTTTATTGTTTATTACATAAACTCTGACTTAAATGCAGAATTTAGTACCAAACATTAGATGTTGCTATTACAAAATGTTCAAAAAATCAATTAACTGCTAAAAAAAAGGCTGAGACTATTTTTTTTAGTTTCAAAAATACCCTTTCCAGTACATACTTCGATGGGGCCAAGAAAAAGTGGTGGGGGGGAAGGATATCTCAGTACTCACAAAAAATTTCTAAGATCAGTGGGCTAGGAAACTATGCAAGGAAGGCCGACTAAGGTCCTACTTTCAGGATAAGGAATAGACTTAATGTTTGGCCAGTAAGATTTCAGAATTGCTGTGAACCTCTGACTGCTAGGTACTTCCCATGTGGATCCTGGGTTGATGCCACAATAGACTGAAATTTTTGTTGTCATTGTTATTTTTGGTTTTTTGAGAAGAAGGTTTTGCTCTGTCACCCAGGCTGGAGTTCAGTGGCACAATCTCGACTCTGCAACCTCCACCTCCTCGGCTCAAGTGATTCTCCTACCTCAGCCTGTTAAGTACTGGGATTACAGGCATTCATCACTACTCCTGGCAATTTTTTTTGTGTGTGTATTTTAGTAGAGACTGTGTTTCACCATGTTGCCCAGGCTGGTCTCCAATTCTTGATCTCAAGCAATCCACCTGCTTCAGCCTCCCAAAGTGCTGGGATTACAGGTGTGAGCCACTGTGCCAGGAGGGATGGAAATATTGAGTGCCCCTTGGAAAGAATGGTAGTGTGTTTCATGTACAAAAAGCAAATAAGTAAATATTTTTGAACAGGAATACAAACAATTATTACTTTCTATTATTGTTTCTTGTTATTTATGCTTGCTTCTTGTAAGGTCTTAACACACATATGTTTACATATATTCATATATATAATCTATTCACATATAAATATGCTATATTATATATCAATTATTACATATTATTTATGGTATAGGAATATTATATATGTTTTATGTAAACCTGCTATCACGTCATTTGTTGCTCCTTCTGTGAAAGGAGTTATAATTCATTGCTATCAAGTTTGGTGAAATGAATTAAGGTAATGTAATATGAGCCAAGGTAACCATCAGCCAGATGTGAGCTGAAACTTTGGAATGCATCCTGTTTCTTCAGTCATTAGTCTTGCTCTGTCATGAGACAAGCATGTTTCAAGTAGAAGCTGTTTATTTAAGTTGGGTACTGGAATGGAAAACATGTAAAGCAGAGTGTTGAGTGTTCAGAGGCTGGTGGAGCTTAACAGAACTGCAGCAGCCGAGGCTGACTTGTAGCCACCAAAATATTATGTGTAAATGAAAAGTAAATGTCTGCCATTGCAAGCTACAAAGTTTTCTGTACTTTAAGCTACCATGGGGAAATTGGAGTGATATGCATGACAACCATTTATTGGTGAAACTGATACTCTATCCGGCATGAATTAAAATAATATTTACTGAGTAGCCCCAGTGATCCAGCATTTACATTAAACTCGGTGGCTATAAAGATTTTCTAAAGACATTATTTTTTATTGCTCATAATAAAATGTATATTGCTGTAGTAGACAAACACAACAGAATGTGATAAATGTCATAATATAATTATATTGTGGTTAACATTTGTGTGGAGTCAGAGGATCACCTAACTCTACTCTATTTAAGGATACAGAATTTGGGGAAGAATTTGCAGAACAAGTAATACTTAAGGTGAATTGTGAAAATTTCAAGAGTTCATGGAAAGGAAGAATTGAAGGACATACTGAAATATTACAGACTTAGGGAAACATAGAAATGAGAGTTAAGAATGCAACATATATAGAGTTTGTAAATCAGTTATAGAAGACAGGGGTTTTGGTAGCACTGCACAAAAGTCAGTCAGTGCCAAATTAAAATGGACCTTTCTCATTGCACTTATGAGCTTGCACTTTGCCCAGTAGGATGAATAATAGGTGGATAAAAATGGATTATAAATTCAAAGCGAGAGAAAAAATGGGTTTAAAAAGTTACTGTAAGAAATTGAACTAATATCCTGTCATTAGGCAATTAGAGAGATGTCTCTTGCTTGTTTTGGAGGAGAAAGACAGTGGGAATTCAGTTTCATTCTGATGCACAAATACTAGTGTCAGTTGAAGAGCCATTGATGTTGAGGACATTGCATCCACTCTGCGTGGATAACTGGAAACCCACCACACACTCTACCTCCTGATGAGAAAGAAAAGTTAGAAATGTGCACAACTGAGCAAAAATAAAGGTCTAGGGAGATAGAGTAACCCTGCAGCTCTCTAAGCCACATTGTTTCCAAGGGTAACTCTGAACCTCTGTCTATATCCTGTGATCAGGGTAAGGAAAATATAGCAGGTCATTACTCAGGTAGAAGCTGGGTATAAGGATGTTGGAGGAAGAGAAGGAGGGGAAGAAGTTTAGATACTGATATCATTTCTATTTTTATATTACTTTGTCCACATATCCAGTAATTTAGACCCCTTAATCTCTGAAGTCTTCAGTATTCATTTAAAATGTATTTGCACCAATGAGGAGATAGAAGAAAAACGAATTGTCTCTTGTTCAGTAAGTATGTGTTTATCCGAGAAGGCTTGTGCTACATTAGCTGTAGAAAAGAGAACACTGTATTTTAAGGTTTCTGTAAATAAGTTTGAGGAGAGGAGGTGTGACATCTCTCAGAACTGAGGATAAATATTCTGCCAATGGCTGTAGCAGTGAAGTGGACAGTTTATCAAATAAAAAGGAAGCCTCGTCATTCTTAACCAGACAGGTATATTCAAAAATAAGGTATATATATATATTTTTTTCTATTTTATCTGTTTTACAGAAGAGTCAAAGGGAATATAAAGTACCAGTCAGAGTAACAATAAAGTGATCAAGTGTCATCTCAAGAACATGGAACATCAAGAACAGCCCAGAAGTGTTTTCTTTCAGCCCTTCACACATAAGCAGAACTTTCCTAGACTCCAGACTTGTTTAAACTAAGAGGTACATGGTTGTTTCCACTTCCTTTTCTGCCATTGTAAGTGGGAAAAGAACATCTATTTTTATACAGGCTGACAAATCCAGGTTCATCAATAAATGACAGCCGTAACATTATAAACAATGTAGAAATTTTTACCAGAGGAATTTATGACTGCTCCAACTTCCAGATAAAAATGAAAGAAATAAGTATCACATTTATCACATTCCCTGTTTCCATAGGAGAGAAAATTAATAATTATTTCTTTCACTGGCAGAAAAGAAAGTTTTAAATTTTCCTAACATCTAGTTGTTTAAGGCAACTAGAAAGAGAACTAAAAGAGATCTTGAAATAAGGAAGACAGAAAAGGGAGAAAAGGAAGGACTTGAGAATTCTAAGAGCATAAGATTACCTTAGGAGGAAAATAACCGAGAGAAGAATTAGGAGATAATCAAACGAACCAAGGAAGTAAGCAGACCTTTGATGACGAGATACCCGATGCAGTTTGTGAGCAGGAGGTCTGAGCTCCCCCAAAGAGAGTGGTGATAAAAACAGGAGCAGATCAATAAAAGATTTGAGACTTGGGGAATGGTTAGCATTTTGATTTGTGGGACAATTTTCACTCAGAAAGTCTGTGAGATAAAATCAATATTGTTTGCATAAACTGTCCTGTGTGGAAGATGAGTGGGTCTTGTGACTAAGACTGATGTTAAAATCCTGAAAGTTTCTGAGAATATAATTGCAGGATCTTCATAGATGACAACCAGAACTTCAAAATAAGAACCAAGGAAATATTTAATTTTAAACATTTTGTAAAAGGGTGGGTATAAAACCTGCTTATTTGATCTAGGTTTGTATGTATATATACAGAGCACGGACTATTTTAAAATCAGATTTTATCATTATAAATCAAATGAGAGTAGAGAAAGTGAAGAAAAAAACAATCCATAAAAGCGTCTGATAAAAAGATGAGCAAGTCTGCTGTAACTAGTGTTTGGGTTTTTTTGTGTGTGTGCATGTCTCATTTTCTGCTTCACATCCAGTACTCCTTGAGAGTGAATGCCTTCCAAACAGAGGCCTTTCTTTGGTTTTGCCTGTCAATTACTTTCTACAGTAGCTACTTGTTCTTTTACCTTCCACAGTAATATTTACGATTCATGAGTCTGGAGGTTGAGACAGCAAGTGCCTTTCTACATGCCATAAATTAATGCATCTGTATAGAATTCATTACCCTGCTTTCATGCACTGGAAGGAATAATACTAATAAAAAAATTGCTGTCGTTATCTGTACCCTTTGCTGGCTGAGGCTGATGTGTAACAGCAGGTGCTTTAGAAAGAAATGCTGTTGGCACTTGTAAAGGCTGGCCAGACACAGCTATGTCCTTTCTGCTTAGGAAAACAACATTGCTTGTTTTGATGTTGAATTGTCAGAAGGGATTTTTGCAGAACAGTTCAGGCAAACAAAGTGGCACAACATGAAAATGATTTTAGAACCCAAGCTTGACTGTAGAATTTGAGAACATCACCAGTCATTAATCACACAAAGAACCATCTCCTTTTTGTCTGCCTTTGAATAAACTTGCTAATTGTAAAAATCTCTATCCTTAGTTGATTCCACTTGTGAGAGGTGTCATTAGATAAATTTACACAGCCCTAAATCTCTGCATGTAATGTGTAAATAGAAGCATGTCTATCAATATTATGTAAAAATATCCAGGATTATATGATAGGGTTATGTTTAATCAGATGGTCATTTAAAAATGACAATGTCATTTGCAAAACATCCAACAAGTATAAAATCTTATTATTTAGATCCTTGAAGATTTCAAAGTGCTTTTATTTGTCATTTTATTTGATTTTCCAAAAAAAAAGCCACAAGAAAAAATATTACAAGTCCGGTTTTCCCTATGAACAACCTGAGAATCAGAGGCAAGTGTTCTGGACAAGTCACATACTTGGTAAGGACAAGAGTTGACACTAGAATCGTGATTTCAGTGCAGCACTGGGATAGTTCCCCATACATTAATATGTGCAAGTATTTTGAGATATTTCCAAGAAAATGTGGCGTTATGGTAGGTGGGAAAGAAGGTTGATACCTGTTGTATTCACCAACTTTACCATGTCTACACTCATTCCTACAACTTCTACTGTGACAAAGAATCTCTTTTCCCAGCTGCATGTCATCACCATTTGATCCCTAGCCCAAAAGAAGTCTCTAGTGCTTTAAAGTTGTCCAGCACACATTTGCTAAAGTACCCAGGCTGAATAGACGTATAAACAATAAAATTTATTTAAAATCATTGCTTCTTGAAAACTAGTAAAAATTCTGTAAATCCTAGGGGACTACTGAATTATGATTCATTTTCCAGTGTCCAGCCCCACATCACTCCCCTACTGCAGAGTAATCCACCAATGATGGCAGAAAATCAGAGGAAACATGTTGAGGGTCAAATCACTTGTTTGGGGTAGGCCTTTCTGTGATCCGAAAACCATTGACTCGGTAACTTTAGCTATCAAATGCTAACAATATGTGAAGAAAAACACAAATTTACATAGAAGATGGGATGATAGAAAGGACAATGTCGCCAGCTTTTATTTGATTCTCATGAGGTCTCTGTTCTCCAAAAAAAAAAAAAAGAGTTTGTAGCTTCCCTTTTCACAAAGCAAGCTAAAAATTATAATATCAAGTGGAATTAAAGTTTTAAATCTGAATAACATCCATGGCTCCTCATTTGTATTCCAATTTTGTTTTTGTTTTACAATAATATGGTTAATATTTTAATCGTGTTCTGTAAATCTTTAGTAATAACTTCTTTTTCATTTGCGAATCACAAACATTTCCATTTCATTATTAAGGTTAGGTACCTAAAAATATATAAACTTTAGTAAGTTCAGACAAGAATGGATTATATTAAGTGTTTACATGTATGGCCACAAGAACACTAAATCCTATGTTTTGCCTTTTAACCTAGATTGTATCTCTCTTTGGGGTTTATGCAGTCTGTGTGTGTATGTGTGTGTGTGTCTGTATGTTCATGCAGAGATAAAGGACCATACTTAATTTCTCTGTCCAAATTAATATTATTTTAATTATTACTAGAGATTTGGCTTCAAATTTCTAGTTCACCTTGTAGAAGATGAGTAGCTTAATATAGTATGGTAAGCCATCAGATACATGTTATGCAATTTACAATATTTATTTTCCTGAAGACCTATATTTTCATTTTCTTGTAGTACATAGTAGGTATAATTAGATAAAGTATTTGTATGTTTACAGCACATTGATTCCACATTCTGTCATGACTGAATTAACGTGTAAAATGAGATTCAAGTGTTAAGACATTCCTAATAACACACACAAGAAAATCTAAGAACATCTTCTTGTTTGCAAATAATCACAAAAAAGCATAGTTCAAAAAATGACAAATTGATTATTTTTCATTTGTATTTCTGTTTGCTGTTTCCTCTTACTGGCATAACCTTCTTTATCTTTCTCTTTCATGAATTTCCAATCAAGCACTAAGACCCATTTTAAATGTCATTTCTCCCAGCAAGTATGTTTTGATTGTTCTAGACAAAGCTAATCATTCCCTTAGTGCTTGTGAGAATCAGCTCATAGTGTTTCAAGCACACTTACAGCAGTCACTAGCATGATTTATGTTAAGGGAAAAATCTGCATCCTACTTATCTTTTCATACCTTTCACCTAACATATCTCCAGACACTCAGTCAATGCTAGCTGAATACTTGTTGAATAAATATAAGAAAAAAGTGAAATAATTTATCCTTTTTAAGCATGAATTATGTATCAGGTACTACGCAAGGCAGCAAGGATGTACAGATATTGACCTCCACAGTTGTCAGGCTCTTGTGAGGATTCTTATTAGTCACAAGCCCCAAGTTATGCCTTTCTGTGTCTTAAAATCTCTATCTTGAGAGGATATCTGGAAAATATTGTTTATTGAGGCCAAACACCATACATGCTACTTTCTTAATCCCATAAAATACCAGTGAAAGGATGTCTACATATGCTGACTCTTCTTTTGAGTGCATCTCTCCCCTTTCAGCAATGTGACCCAATACAGCTACACCGCGTTCTCTCTTTGCATCATCCCTTACCACTGTCTTTTCCTCAACCACCCTAATCAATAACCTTTCTCACAAGAATGTTCTGATCACCAAGTACAAAGGACATTTTTTACTCTATTTTCTTCAACATCTCTACTGCCTAGTACCACTGCCTACCTCTTCTAACTTTATTTTGTTGTGTTTACTCAGCTAACCTTTTCTGATCACTTATTATGGACTGGATAAGATGTTTCAGACTATACACATTCTTGTAATTTAATCTACAAAATGTAATTAAGAAAATGTATCTTTATTCTAAAAACTCTGTCTATATTTTATAAAGAAGGAAATGGAGGCTCAAAGAAGTTAAATAATTTCCTCAGAGTCAAACAGCTGTTTATTGGAGGAATTCAGATTCTAGTGTAAATCTGCAATCTGATCCCAAACACTCTATATTTTTAAACCGCTGTATCACATTGACCCAGCATCTCAGACTACTTCTATGTCTCTGGATTGGCTGTTCCTCCTTTGTGATTTTCAATTTGGCTAGTCCTTGTCCTTGGTTTTGTCATTATAGTAATGCTTTATATATGTTCCCCGTTTTTTTGTTTTTTTTAATTTTTTTTTTAATTATTATTATTTTTTGAGACGGAGTTTTGCTCTTGTTACCCAGACTGGAGTGCAATGGCACGATCTCGGCTCACTGCTACCTCCGCCTTCTGGGTTCAAGCAATTCTCCTGCCTCAGCCTTCCGAGTAGCTGGGACTACAGGCGCGCACCACCATGCCCAGCTTTTTAGTAGAGACGGGGTTTCACCTTGTTGACCAGGATGATCTCGATCTCTTGACCTCGTGATCCACCCGCCTCAGCCTCCAAAAGTGCTGGGATTATAGGCGTGAGCCACAGCGCCCGCCGTTCCTCATATTCACACTTAGGCTAAATGGTGAGGGAATGTGTTTTCTTTCCGCGTCCACAAGGGGGCATAGTTTTAAGGGCAAAAACTTCCCAGCACATGCCCCTCCCATCTCTCTCGATCCGGGAGATTTAACAGTTTCTGTTTTAATATTTTCAGGTGCTGATTCAAAAGTCAATCATGCCAGTGGAAGTTTAAAGGTACTCCTTTCATTGGCCAGGGAACATGGAGAAGATGGGAATTCTTCCCGGGTTAAAGGTCCCTGTCTCCCACATCCCACAGATTTCTCCTCTGAAGTCCCCTTCCACTCTCTCGTGGAAGTTTGTCTTCCCCTCCTAAACTCCATCTCTCTCTCAATTCCCTTCTACTCAGTGTGGAAGCTGCTTTCCTCTCCTGGATTTTCTCAGTGTGAGAGTTTTCCTTCTCTGATTTTCCCCCTCTGGGAACCGTTCTCACTCAGTGTGAGAGCGGCTTTTCCTTCTCTCACGCAGTGTGAGAGCTAGTTGTTTCTTTATCTCTCCTCCTTTTTCTCTCTCTGCCTAAATAAATCACTTTTCTGCAAAAATTTTTTGGGTACGGCATTTACTTTATGAGCACACTGCACTGTGGTCTCCTCTCCCATTCTTGGTTGAGTGATAGACCAAGAACCTGAAGAAACATCCTCTCAGGGGAGCTGAGGGATCCCCTGAACCCCAAAACTCACCTACAATGATAAAATTTTAGGACATCTTGCCAGCCAGCCCCTGCTACCTTGTCTGAGTATTGTCTGTCACTTGAATTCTCTGATGAAAGGTGAACGTGCCTTTAACTAATCATAAATGATTTTACCTCCTACCTTCATATGACTTGATAAGAGATAAGCACCTGACCTAGTCCTTGCAATGTAGTATCTTCAAGAAAGTTGTTTCTATCATGAAAATAATTCATACATAAGAGACATGTTCATAAGAGACAGAAGGTAACCTTAGCTCCTGAATTGCTAGATCTCTGGTCAGGCCATTTAGTAGGGTTAGTTTCTATCTAGTCATTTACTATAGTCAGGTCAAACCCATGAATCCCTCATTATATATATTTTTTTCAGCTAGTTTCATCTTTTGAAGAAAACCACCACTATAAGAGAAAGAGAGAACTTAGTTGCAAGTATCAAACACTTGAAAGTGAGAAAACATGGAGGAGCGTGGTCTCCCTGATCCTAGGACGTAAATCTATCACCACCAAATAACAGAGTACAACTAATTAACCTGCCTTCTGAAATGTTCACGTGTCTAGACCTTGTGTTACATTAAGGTAATGTTTTAGGGGAAGGAAAGACAATAGCTTAATTTATTAGGGGAAAAATCTAGTCTCAGGTTTCTAAGCTTAATACAAAAATGAAAATGTGGCCCTCACACTTCGCTGCAAAAAGACACCTCGGTTTGAAGTGAGGCTCTGCCAAAATCAATCATTTCTCATTCTAAACTAGGGAATATATTCTTGCTTGACCTATATTTAAAGGGCTGCTGATAAATATTTACAAGGTCTTGTTGTCACCTGAAAAGGATAAGGTGACAAATGTATAAATTCTATTGGCAAGTAGGATCATTCTGGCAGGTTAAATAAGGGCATACGATAGAGGTGCTCATGGGGCTGTAGAAACACAATTACCTGGATTCTTCCACTGCCTCCTGTCTAGAAGCTTCCTATAGATACATCTATTTGCAAAGCTTAATTAGTGCTGCTAAGCCCCAGGAGATACAGGGATACAAGCTAAAACACAGTATGCTAGCAAAAGTCTCTGCATCCTATTCTTAAAGAACATTATATAACACTGGCTCCCTCAGACACAAAGAGGCATGATGCAAGGGGCACTTGGTTGCTAATTGATGAACTTTTCTTTTTGGCTATCCTAAAACAGTTACTTGCCAATCTCCAAGCTATACTGTGACTCATAGACAGATCTGATCAGAAAAACAACTGAAATGGTAGAGGGTCCTGCTCAAGAAGGGAAGTTAAGCCAAAACCCAGCATATACATGTGAGTGCTTGTAGACACACATACGTGCATGCATGCACACACACACACAGGTTTAGCACACATCGACCCATGCTTTCATTGAACCAAGCAAAGCAGAGCATCTCAGATCCTTAGGCAAACAAAACTCTGAAGACGATTTTAACAATGTGAGTATTCACAACGGCACAGTCCTCTCCAATACCCTCTCCGGAATTTCTCTGTTTTAGAAAAATTCAGAAGCACTAGAGACCAGGAGAGCACTCCTGGTAAACATCCCATGAGACAGTCAAATTTTTAATCAAGATTACCCTATGTTGCAGGATGCAGAATTTTCTCTGAACTGATGCCAAGGCTTGTTGCTGACTTCCGCAACCTCTCCTTAACCCTAACAATTTCTAGTTTGACAACTTTGAAAAAATCTGTGACTGATATTCCACAGCTTTAAAATAAGGGTTCAAATAGCCCTATCCTCATGAGCTGTTTGTAAAGATGAAAAGAATGGACATATGTACAGTTTTCTGAAGAGTCCCAGATACACTGTAAGCACATAGAGAAAAAAGTTGGCTCTCACAAATGAGGAAACACAGCACAGGAATATCAAATAACATACACTCAATGATTCTACTAATAGTGTTGGAAATAAAAAGCAGGTGATCTGATTCCAGATATTCTTTTATTGACAGCTTTTCATCACCACATAATTGTATTGTGTCTTTGTTCAAATTGTATATCTGTTGCATTGGGAATGATTATTTTTTGAATTTAGCTCAAAGCTTGCAGGATAATGAGAAGCACCTGATCTGTTTTGAGGACCAGAGGACGAAAACAGCAGCTGGAAATAATGCCACTTGGCAACTGGGATGCAATATGTGTTGTGCCACTGCATTATCTTCCACAATATTGAGTAAGCGCATTTGTAGCTGAATTGTAACTGCTGAATCATGTTAGGTGGAGGCAAATTTAAATTTCAGTCAAGGAAGAAATCTTTTCTAGAAAAAAAATGAAATTTGGTAGAAAGATTTGAAAGTGTCTGCCCATCCCATTCTATTTTGTTTTTAAAGGAAGAGAGGTTTATTACCCAGGTATATCAACTTTCATCATACAAATGATGAGAGAAACCAGTGTCACAAAGATACAAGCAAAAGCTGTTCAAAGAAATAAATGAAGACAAAGTTCATTGCTTCATGGTCTCAAAGAGTAAAGATTCATATTCAAAAAGTTTCTTTCTAACGTTGGCTGTATTTCTTGTTCTTGGGATCCACTCTAATCACTTAGAGTGCCGAGTAAATTTCTTGCTTGTTTTATTTAATCTGAGTATTTTTCCACCCTTCACTCTCCAAAATTGTCATCTTAGAACACCCACTGGCTCAACATGAAGCAGCAGATTTATCCTACATCCCTTCTCACTTCCTCATCCTCTTCAGATTACTTGAGCAACTTTAACTCAACATAAACAAAGCTAAGCCACCACAGTTTATGTTAACAGTTAAAAAAACAAGTCCTGAGCCAGGCACAGTGGCCTGTAATCCCAGCACTTCAGGAGGCTGAGGCAGGAGGATCACAAGTCTGAGAGATCAAGACCATCCTGGCCAACATGGTGAAACCCTGTCTACTGAAAAATACAAAAATTAGCTGGGTGTGTTGGCACGTGCCTGTAGTCTCAGCTACTCAGGAGCTAAGGTAGGATAATTGCTTTAACCTAGGAGGTGGAGGTTTCAGTGAGCTGAGATTGCACCACTACATTCCAGCCTGGGTGACAGAGTGAGACTCCATCCCACCCCCATCCCCCCAAAAAAAGAAAAAAACAAGGCCTGGGCTTAGCCTGGTTGGTGGCTTACTGGTTTTACTACTTAGTGATTGTGTTTCTTACCATCTTTGTCCTCATTTTGTAACTCTAACCATGATTATTTCAGATGCTTATTTCATGAGGTTTAAATGAGATAATGCAAAGAGCAGTGACTTTGTGAATGGTAGGGTTATACAAATTTTACAAAAGGTAAACCTGTTGAAATTGGACATCATTATGGAAAAACTGTTTCTCCCCGAAACTGTTGTGTTGAAACCTTTACTCCCAATGTGTTTGTATTTAGAGATAGGGCCTTTAAGGAGACAGTCAGGGCTAAATGAGGTCATAAGGATGGTGCCTTATTTAATAAGGCTCCAAAGGGCTCTTATTCGCTCTCTCTGTTTCCCCTCTTTCCCCATGCTCACACACAAAGAGATCACATGAGCACCCAGAGAGAAGGCAGCCAGCTTGCATGCCAGGCGAAGGGGCCTCACAATAAAACTTCCTTTTCCTTCACCTTAATCTGGGACCACTCCCCAGGCTCCACAATTGTGAGAAATACATTCCTGTTGTTTGAGCCATCCAGTCTGCGGTATTGCGCTACGGCTGCCGGAGCGTACATCTTTTTCACTACCTTCCCACACATCATTTAACAGTCCTTCATTTGTTTCCTGGCATATTCTTTATTTCTTTCTCTTTTTTCTACTTTTATTTTAGAATCAGGAGGCACATGTGCAGATTTGTTGCAAAGAAATATTGCTGGATGCTGACTGCCCCTTCTTTTAACCTCAGTAATTCTGAACTGCTAAGTTCTCTTTCCTCGATTCCTTTTAAAGGGGTCTTCTAAACCTAAAATGCACTTTATCTTTATTGACATATCATCCTTACATCCTCCAGGAGTTTCTTGATTATCTTACAAAATGTATTTGATTCTCCAAACTGCACTGCACATTTTACCATTTGATATCTTTAAGTTTTCCCTGCAAATTGTGACCTGCTTACATTTCTTCAGGGTGTGGTCTATGCTCTATTCATCTTTACATTATTTTTATCTAAAGCAATCACTTATATAGAAGTGACTAATTAATTAATGCATTATAACTTTAATAAAT
The DNA here is from genome assembly GCF_049354715.1 of Callithrix jacchus. Classification (NCBI taxonomy): domain Eukaryota; kingdom Metazoa; phylum Chordata; class Mammalia; order Primates; family Cebidae; genus Callithrix; species Callithrix jacchus. The sequence goes on along the minus strand of NC_133503.1, from coordinate 175,350,172 downwards.
ACATCACTTCCACTTAAGGTAATGGACTACCAAATATTTAAGAAAGTACTTTAGAATATTCAAGAAAGAAGCTGTAGAATATATACATAATGTTTGTAGAGTGTTGAACACCAATCCTACCTATTATCCTGTTTTTTAAAACTAATATATCTTTTTTTTACATGATGTTAAGAAAACAAAAAAATAAAAAACACTGCCAGATAATCAGTGACATGAACAAGGTATACAGGAAAGAAAATGTTGCAGAGTTAAAGTTTTAGTTCAAATGACCAGAAAAAAATGCTAATGATAATTTGTCTAATGCTGACAACAAAAAAAAAAAACACACAACAAAACCAAAGTTTATTGAAGAATAACACATATATAAACAGTAAATGTTCAGTTCTATGAAATATCACAAAGTGATCCATATATTTAATAATTAAGTCAAGAAATAGAAGATTGCCTCTTTTGCCTCTCAACCCTAGTCTCTTTCTTGATGTTAACTGCTACCCTGACTTATAACAAATTAGAACGGTTTGCTTTTATTTTTTTTTAATCACATTATATGAACGTATATACTGTGCATTTTCATTACCTGGCGTGGTGGTTAATATTAGGTGTCAACTTGATTGGACTGAAGGATGCCTAGATAGCTTGTAAAGTATTATTTCTGGCTGTATCTGTGAGGATGTTGCCAGCGAAGATTAACATTTGGGTTAGCGAATGGGGAGAGGAAGACCCAACCGCAATGTGGGTGGGCACCATCCAATTGGCTGCCAACTCGGCTAGAACAAAGCAGGCAGAAGGTGGGATAAGCTGACTCGCTGAGTCTTCTGGCTTTCTCGTTTCTCCCATTCTGGATACTTTTGCCCTTGGACATCAGACTCCAGCTTCTTCAGCCTTTGGACTCTTGGACTTAAACCAGTGGTTTGCTGCAGGCTCTTGCACCTTTGGCTTCGGACTGAAGGCTGCACTGTTGCTTACCTACTTTTGAGGCCTTTGGACTCTGAGCAACTGCTGGCTTCCTTCCAACTCAGCTTGCAGACGGCCTATCATGGGACTTCACCTTGTTTTCATGGGAGTCAATTCTTCTTAGTAAACTCTCTTTCACATACACATATATCCTATTTTTTCTGTCCCTCTGTAGAACCCCGACTAATATTCTTGGCTTCTATTCTGTTGGTCAGCATTGTTTTAGGAAGTTATCTATGCTTTTGTGTCAAGCCATATTATTTATCTTTACTCAGTGCCACGTTTCATGATTCTAATATTATTGATTTTTTCTGTTTCATTAATGATAAACATTAAGTAGTTTCCAGTTTCAGACTACAATAATTAATGCTTTATGAACATTATTGTACATGTATATGTGTGTGCAAATGAGTGTGCTCATACATGCATTATGTTAAGTGTATACCTAAGAAAGACGTTTCTAGCTATACCTAGAAAATCTGTGTTTTCAGCTTTAATAGATAAACAGAAACTGTTTTTCAAAGTCATCATTCCAGCTTATACTTCTACCAGCAACACCAGCAACATTTGGTGATTCCATTTGCTCCAAATCCCCCCCAATATTTGTTATTGTCTTCCTTTTAAATATTGCTTCTTTTAGTGCTATCTTACTGCTGATTTTTACCGATATTAATCAGAACCAATCAAAATGTGTCATTTTTCTTATATGACTAAGACCACGTAGAGAAAGAAGTAATCCTCTTTGTCTTATGCCTGAATGATCATTTGTCTCTTTTTTCCTATCAAAACAAATAATCTTTCTAAATCTTTAAAATATTTATTTAAAAGATTAAAGACAATGTTATACAATTGATACAACTTAATACAGCTGTTGTACTTTAAATAAAGAAGAACTGATTTTGACAGAACACATTTTTATTCATTGAGACTAATTATTTTTATGTGATTAATTATAGATTGAGAGTAGTTCCTGACTTACCAGTTTTTGGAATATTTTTAGAGATATGTTCGTATTCCCAGCTTGCTTCACTCTTTCATCTGCACTGTGATAGTGCTTTTGAAAGAAGCACGAACTCACAACAACATTGTAACTTGTCTACTCAAATACTAGAAGTTTATTTTATGGACAATTGAGTCATTTCCTATCAGTAGATATGTGCAGCATTTATAAGAACTCAACTAATACAGAAACAAAATCTAGTAATAAATAATAAATAATCTAAACTGTGTCTCTTTCATATGTCTTCACATTTCAAGTGTGATGATAATACTGTGAAAAAGAAAAATACAATAACATATAAAACCTGTCACTGATTTATGCAGTTTCTTGATAAACACGAGTAGGTGCATTTGTGTGTGTCTGTTCATATATATTTAATGAGAAATAAAATGTAATATAAAATAGTCATATTATTTTGTATTATATTGTACTCTGCCAACAATTTTATTAGCCATTAATAGTAATTTCAATAAAAATACAAGGTAAAATTCTGAAGTAACTTTATATTTTTCTAGTATAATGAGTTTTCTATTTCCAAATTTCTCTGTCAGTTAACATTCAGGCACCAATATCTACTAATCTTCAAATTGTAGCCAATGATTCTTTATTTTGCTTAGGTATTCTACAAATAGAGTTCAATTTTTGATTATTCTCTAATAGTAACCATTGCTGAATAGTCACCTTACATGTGACACACCCCAACATTAATAATGTTTAAGTGGACCTCTCTGAGCACTGATAGTTGTCTGGTCTGTCTAATCAGTACACCTAATATTTTTTAACTGGAAAGGTATTATAGTACATACAAAAATATGTTTGAAAATCATCTGTTAATTTTAAAGTATTGAATAAGATTGTGAATGAATGTACTTAACAACCAGGTGAAGAAAAGAACTTATCACATACCCTGGAAGCACACCGTTTTCCTTATTGCATCACCATTTGTTTCTTCATAGAATTAATTACTTTTTAAAAATTTGTTATTCTCCTTTTTTATTTAAATGTTGTTTCCTTATGTGTGTTTACCATGCAGCATACATGTATATGAGTGTGTGTGTGTGTGTGTGTGTGTGTAGAATGATATAAATGATCAATGAGGGAGGTGTTATTAAAAGCTGAAAAGATGAAAATCCATGTAATGCAGTGGCAAATTATTTGGTGAAAATAATTTGAAAGATAATATATGTCTGAATATCTAGCATAAGTAACAAAGTTTGGAAATAAGACAGTTAGTGGTATGGTACATCTTGGTTTAGTTAGCTACATTTGACCAAATTTTATAAGAAAGGGATAAATGCAGAGGAAAAAATGGTTCAGTTTTCATGAAGACATGAAAGAGAATAAAGAAAGTGCAGTGATTCAAGGACGTTCATGTTCAGAATAAGCAACTAAGGAAAAATGTAGGGCAGAACAGCCTTTGAACAATAAATGCCATTAGAACTCAGCTTTAAAATAAAAATTAAATCCAGTATATATCTTTAACCCTTTTTAAAACCTTTGGCCAAAATCAAATGGTGCCTAATAAATCATTTTATTTACAAGCAAACACACTTAGCATAAGTTTGCCCCTTTTTGTTTCATATCTTGGTAAACATATGGTAATTTCTGACATATTTCTATTCTGTGAGTAATAAAATGAGTGTCATTATAGTTTTGATATTTATTTCCATGGTTGCTAGTAAAGGTGATTGTTCATTTGTAAATTAATGGACCATTCGTTTTCCTTTTTTTGTGTGAAATTTCTGTTGGTATCTTCTTGTTTCTTAATGATGTATAACATTTTTGTTTACATTCAAGTAACTTGTGTATTGTCACATCATATGAGTTAAAATAACTTCCCTATTCTACTGCATACTCTTTACCAAGTCTCATTATGGCACCCCATTCTGGATTTAGAACCAAAGTTCTAGAGTTTAATTTAGCTGAATTGTTTAGCCTTTCTTCTCCAAAGTAATAATCAATTATCTCACCACAGTTTCTTGAAAAACTATGATTTCCCCAGTGATATGAGACAGTATATCATAAGTAATGAGTTAGATAATATTTTCTAACTGATTGCAGTGTACCAAGTGAACCCGAGCAAGACCAACCTATTGTAGATACTGGTTTAAGCCACCAAATATTGGAGTGGGTTTGAACACAGCAATAAATAACTGAAACAGAATCTAGTCAAATTTAAATATACTCAGTTTGTCTCTGGACTGTTGATTCTGCACTATGTTCAAGTCTAATCCCAGCTTCAATGCCATATTTAATTACATCTTCAATATTAATATTAAAATCTTACTACATTTTAGACATCCTTATATTTATAATCCAGGGATGGATTTTTTGAACTTTCTTTGATTAAAAATTGTCAGATTATCAAGACTCTCAAGACAATTGAAATTTGCATAAAGATTGCATGTTACTGCTATATCTAAAGTTACAGATTGAGATTCAGCATTTTGATTTGTTTTCATTTTTAATCTTCATTCAGGTTTTTAAATAGAATTGTAGAAATATTTTCATAAATGCATTAACAATCTTTTATGTAGGTTTATTTTTAGATACTTTGTACTATCAAGATTAATTTAAGTATGTTTTATGTTTTCATTTTCAAGCTGTTGCTAAAGTATACAAATGGAACTGATATTTTGTATACATACAAAATTTACACTGTAATACGTTCTTACTAATTTATTATTTTATTTCTATTTTCTTCAATTTTGAATTATCATTATCCAATTAAATAACTTGTTTTTCCATCGTAATTAAATTACTAGAACTACCAATATAATATTGAAAATATTTGTTGACTGAGTATGGTGACTCACCCCTGTAATTCCAGAACTCTGGGATGCTGAGGAAACTTGTTAACAGGAATGGTTTCAATGTTTCATTATTAAGTGTTTTTGCTGCATGTCTCTAAATATTTCTGCCATGGTTTTATGTTAGAAGTTTTAGAAAATAACTAAGAAATTAGATGAAAACAGCTTAAATCCTAGTATGAAATAAAATTAAGTATCATTTGCACTGCATTAATATATATTTAATAAAATAATATATATATATATTTTTTGTTTATTTTTATAAATATTTTATTGCATTTTAGATTTTGGGGTACATGTGAAGAACCTGCAAGATTGTTGCATAGGTACATACATAGCAATGTGGTTTGCTGCCTTCCTCCCCATCACCTGCATTTGGCATTTCTCCCATGTTATTCCTCCCCAACTCCCCACTCTCCACTGTCCCTCCCCTATTTCCCCACAAGAGACTCCACTGTGTGATTCTCCCCTCCCTGTGTCCATGTGTTCTCATTGTTCAACACCCGCCTATGAGTGAGAACATGCAGTGTTTGATTTTCCGTTCTTGTGTCAGTTTGCTGAGAATGATGATTTCCAGGTTCATCCATGTCCCTACAAAGGACATGAAAATCAATTTAATAAAATTAAATAAGGTTTTCAAGATAGTAAATTCTGTGTTTTATGTCTCATTTCCCAAATTGTATTAAAGGTACAAAAAAATTAAAATGCAAGTAGAGACATTGATGAAAAGGAATGAAAATATACTAGAGGACAGTGTTATCTTCATTTCAAAAGTTTTGATAAGTGACTAAAGAACATAAGTTGGCCGGTTTTACATACTAGACAATCCTAAGTAAATAAAGCCACATCCACAGATAAGCAAATGCATGTAAGGAGACTCCATGGCATTCATTATGGCAAATAATTGTGATTATTCTGATTAATTATGACATTAATTATAGAGTTACCATATTATTATGGAGATGAGTCAAGCTAGTCTGCTCCTACCTTTTCCCCTCTACAAATGAAAAGGTCTTGAAGAAGGAGAATCTGTCCCCTAACATTTATTCCCAGGACAAAACTAGAAATCCTGTCTTCAGAAATTATATATTGACAATCTTGGTGTGAACTCAGAATGCTAGTGTATGAGAAAATTGCAAAAATCTATCATCTTGCATGGAGAAGAGGAACACACACACATAGGCACACACACACAGTAATAAAGGCCACATTTTTCCCAAAGAGAAATACAGTAAATTTTTTGCATCATGGAAAGCCATAATTATTTGATATATATTTTAAGAGTTTCCCAAGCCTAGCAGCTTGTTCTTTATTCGCAAACTGATAGAGACTGTCAACCCAGCTGTGTGCTAGTCCAGATAACCCAAAAATACAGCAATACCTGGGACCTACTCCTAGAAATTCTGATTCACATGGTCAGATTGAGACCTGAGAATCAATATTTTGAAATGGCTTTGCAGGTGATTTTAAGATATATCCAAGGTTAAGAATTATTGCAAAGTCACTATTTGGAGGACCTTCCTTTTTTCTGTGAACTTTGTATATTTGCCTGTATGCTTGTGCTGCACAAAAAGGAACCACACATCCTTTTATTTGGTTTAGTGATAGTGACTCCATTCAATCACATAAAGCCAGGGCCACAGATATTTGACAAATGATTTCTCTTCTTATTATCATGACAAAAAGCTCTCTCTTAGTGGAAGGAAACAAAACTACAGAGCTCTTAATTTATTGAATTAATACGATTGTGTGGAATACAATATTCTTGCTGAGCTTAAGGGCCTGGAAGAACTAAATCAGAAGATGCCCTGCCATGACACCTGTTTTGAGCAGCATGGAAAATTTTAAAATTTAGGGATTATTGCCTCTTTTTTGTTCATCAATCAACCTCAAAATGTTTATCATGAAGCTGTATCATCTTGTCCTAAATCTTATCAGTGGGAAAAGTGTGAATTTGAACTGATCAGATACTTGTAAGTAGCTGGAATCTGATTTTCAAATACACAAATAAGGTAATTTCTGGCTCATACATTAAACTATTTTAATATGTTACTGACATTTTACAAGCTCCATTAATTTATATCTTTCTGCAGCTAGGCTTCTATTTCAGGAAATAATTGATGTTGGGCAAGTGACTTCAAAATATGCATTGTAAAGTACATGTGCTACAAGCTAAATTGTTTCTTCACTAGTATTAAAGGACAATGTCTCAAAACTCTCAACAACAACAACTTCTAAAAAGAGGAGCAAGACAAATCCCACTAAAAAATTAAAATTTAAGAAAAAGAGATATTTGATAAAAATAAAATTATACTTAAACTAAAATTCCACCTTTTTAAAACTGTCCTGGAGAAATATTTGCAGGGTGACACAAAGAGGCAGACAAAAGCTTTTATTTAACTTTGCTTGTAAATATAAATAGATGGAAACAAATGACTATTAATATTAAAAGGATTACATAAACTATGGTAAACCTTCTATGGAATTTGTGCAGCAATTACAAAGAATAAAGAAGATGTGTATATAATGGCCTAAAGTATTTTTTTAAAAATTGTAAATGTGGAAAAAAGAGTTTCTAAACAAAACATACAAAATGATCCTATTTATGAAAAATAAGACAAAATATATAACAACATCTCTAAAGCTGGACTCCATTTTTAAAATACATAGATCCTATTTAGGAAAATATTAGTAAGGATATGCTTACCTGAATTATTTTGAATAGACTTCTAAAAATTAATTCATATATATTATATAATTCTAATAATTAAAAATTAAATACCCAAATGTGAGTATAAAACATTATTAGTAATGTGTAGCAATAGCTATTGGAGACACTGAGTGGCTACCAGACTGCTTTTAATACCAATTGAATACTTCCCTGTGATAGGTACTATAAACTTTAAAGATGGCGGTTTTCATCTTTCATACTTAACCCATAGCACTTGGCTTATGTTGAACATTGGCAACATTTTAATTCCAGGAGCTGTTTTTTTACATTAACAAAATTGATGCACCATTGGCTAGATTAATAAAGAAGAAAGAGAAGACTAAAATAAACTCAGTGAGAAATCACAAGGCGGGATATTACCAGTGACTCCATAGAAATACAAACTACCATCAGAGAATATGGTGGGCACCTCTATGCACATAAACTAAAATATATAAAAGTAATAGAGAAATTCATGGACACATACACCCTACCAAGACTTAAACAGGAAGAAACTGAATCCCCGAACAGACCACTAATGGTTCTGATATAAGCAGTAATAAATAGCCTAACAATTTAAAAAAGGACAGGACCAGACAGATTTGCAGCTGAATTCTACCAGATGTACAAAGAAGAGCTGGCTGGTACTATTATTGCTGAAACTATTTCAAAATATTGAGGAAGAGAGACTCCTCTCTAACTAGTTTTATGAGGTAAGCATCAACATAATACCAAAACATGCCAGAGAAACAAAAAAAAGAAAAAACATTAGGCTAATACTCTTGAAGGATATTGTTGCACAACTCCCCAACAAAATACTGGCAAGCCAAATCCAGCAGCACATCAAAAAGCTCATCCACAATGATGAGGTAAGCTTCATCCCTGGTATGCAAGGTTGATTCACCATATGTAAATTATTCAATGGGATTCATCACATAAACAGAACCAAAGAAAAATCTACATGATTATCTCAATTGATGAAGAAAAAGATTTTGATAACATCCAACATCCATTCATGTTAAAAATTCTCGGCACACTAGATATTGAAGGAACATACCTCAGAATAGTAAGAGCCATCTATGACAACCCACAGCCAGCATAATACTGAATGAGCAAAAGCTGAAAGCATTTTCCTTGAAAAGCAGCATCAAACAAGGGTGTCTTCTGTCATCATTCCTATTTAACATAGTATTGGAAGTCCTGGCCAGGGCAGTTAGGCAAGAGAAAGAAATAAAAGGCATCAAAATGGGATGAGAGGAAGTCAAACTATCCTTGTCTGCAGACAACATGATCCTATACCTAGATAATCTGAGAGCCTCAGGCCAAACGACCTTCAGCCGATAAACAACTTAAGCATAGCCCCAGGAAACAAAATGTATGTGCAAAAATTACAAACATTTCTGTACAATAACCACAATCAAGCCAAGAGTCAAATCAGGAACTTACCTCCTTAACCAATTACTATGAAAGAAATTAAATACCTAGGAATACAGAAAACTAGGGAGGTGAAAAATCTTTTCAAGGAACACTACAAAACACTACAGGAATAAATCATATATGACATAAACAAATGGATATTCCATGCTCAGGGATAAATTAAAAAATCAATATTGTTAAAATGGTCATACTGCCCAAAGAAAATTATACACTCAATGCTATTCCTGTTAAACTACCACTGAGATTCTACATAGAACTAGAAAAGGCTATTTTAAAATTCATCTGAAACAAACAAAAAAAAGCCCAAATAACCAAGGTAATTCTAAGCAAAAAGAACAAAGCAGAAGGCATCATGCTACCTAACTTCAAAGTATACTACAGGGATACAGTAACCAAAAAGGCATGGTACTGGCACAAAAACACATCTATAGACCAATGGAACAGAAGAGAGAACCGAGAAATAAGTCCACACACATACAATTAAAGTGGCTTAAGCAGCTACGTTGCTTAGGGTATATACCTGGAGTTCATCATCAAGCACTAGGAAAATTTAGGACACAGACACACACTAGGAGTTTAGGAGCAAAGATTTAATAGACAAAAGAAAAGAGAAAGAAAAACAGATCTCTTTATTAAGAGAGAGAGAGAGAGAGAGGTGTACCAAGTGGAAAGGACCAGCTGGCATTGGATGCACCAGATTTTATAGTCCAGCTTGAGGAGGCAGTGTCTGATTTACATAGGGTTCACAGATTGCTTTGATCAGGTGTAACGTATACATAGAGGTGGGGAAGGCTGGTCACCCCACCGTAATCTTATTATGCAAATGAATTCACCCTTTAGCCGGTGCAATCTTGTCTCCTTTTTACTGTACATGCGGCTGGTAGAAAACGGAAGATGGAGCCTCCATCTTGAACATGTCTAGTCCCTAGTTCCTGCTGGCATTCACCTGTGAAAACTCCTAGCTTGCTTGTCTATGTCTTCAGCTCAACTTTACAGGCTGCTGCTCTTTGTTAGAAAATGATTTGAGGCGCTTCTCAATAAAAATAAAAACCTGACTGAGAACTCCCATATCCTTACTATCTGCTAAGGGATTTCTTCTTAACTCCTATTTCATTCCCCACTCAGGAGTAGTAACTCTAACTGCTATTACTGGATGTTTGGCAATGACTCTTTCTGGCTACTTCCTGCTGAAAAGGGGTGTCATGCTGGGGACAACAGCTAGGGCTCCTGCTGGGGACAATCTAAGGGTCCTCAGAAGAAAGATCAAACCGAGGTCAATGTGTGGTTTGGTCTGCAGCACCATTTGTAGTTTGATTGTTTCTAGGTGAGAGGAAACAATTTGAGTTATAGTATTGAGCAGACAAGGTTGAAACATTAATATAAAACATATGACAAAGAGGGGGCTTAATAATAGAGCTAACCAGTTCCAAAAAGAAGACTACAATTCCTTAAAGAGGGATTGTGGCCATTCAAGGCTGAAGGCTACATTTTCTCTTAACTGTCGATGATTTTAACTGTGTTAAGCAGCTGTTGGTTTTCTTCTGCTTGACTTGGAGTGTTGATCCAGAAGCAGCATGTTTCTACCAGTGAAGGGTGGGAGGAGGGAGAAAATCATAAAAAATAATTAATGGATTTTAGGCTTAATACGTGGGTGATAAAATAATCTGTACAAAAATCCCCATAGCACGAGTTTATCTATATAACAAATCTGCATGTGTACCCTGAACTTACAATAAAAGTTTAAAAAATAGAATAAAATAAATAATATATTCTAGAGATCCACCACATGCAACAATGCTATGCTTATATTTAACAACAGCATGTGTGCAATTTCTTAAGATTGTATATTAATATTACATTTATTTTCAATGAATATGTGAATAAATGAATGGATGAACAAATGAATGAATGAATGCACATGCTCTGGTGACTTCCAGTAGGAGGGAGTGCTTAACCTATCTAAAGTCATTCATATCTGTGTTTTAAAATTCTGGTATGACACCAGAAAACATTCCAGAAGGATGACTCAACCAGTGTAGCCAGGTTGAAAACCCTTGTTTATACACATTCAGAGGATTTTCCACAACCAGTATTTCTGCTTTTTTAATAGCTGTTACTATTAGATACCTTTTGTTCTAAAGCACCCATTCTCAAAATATGGCTTCTGTTCTATTTTGCTATGTTCTGAAGGGCTTGCAGCTTATTTAGTCTTAGATCTCATATTGATCTATATATATTTTCTTTGTCTTAAAAATCAAACTTCCCATCTAAGTCCAGCTCAGAATAAGATAGAAAGGTACTTTTCATTTCCTTTTTTGGCCTTGTTTAATTTGTATATCTAAGTTTGTTAAATTGGTTAGTTGAAAACCATTCCCTCTGTTTCTCTTTTTGAGAATATTTTAATTAACTTGCTTGAATAAATACATTGACATAAAATTATACATATATTTTAATATCTGTAATTCTAAGACATTCCTAATTCTTGTTATAGTCTATTTTTGCTTTATTTTTTTCTTTTCTTGGTTTCTCTTACCAGCATTGTGTTTTATTTGTTATTTCTGTCGAATAACAAATATTGGTGTTTGGGATTTTTATAATGAAGGTTTTTTTTTTTCATTAATTTTCATTCTTATCTCTGTAATTTTCTTCTTTCTAATTTCTTAAATATGTTCTACTGCCCTTTAGTCTCTTTTGTTGGATATTTACCTCATTTATTTTTCACTGTAAATTTTTCTAAGCATACATAAAATGCTAAATTTCTCCTACTTGCCAGTTAATAAAATCTCCCCAAAGCTAAGTAAGCTTTTGATTATTATTCAGTTTAAATATTTCTATTACATATTAAAACTTCTTTTATGACCTGCCTTTTATTTGGTAGTATATTTTAGTTATCAATTAAGTATGATTTACAGTATATTTGATTGCTGATTTCTAAATCGGTTATATTGAAGTGGGAGAATTGAACAAGTACCATAAACTTTCTTTCTGTCTTTTTTTTTTTTTTTTTTTACAGATTCTTGCTCAGTTGTCCAGGCTGGAGTGCAGTAGTGATCTGGGCTCACTGCCACCTCCACCTCCTGGTTCAAGAGATTCTTTAACTGCAACCACTGACTTCTGGGTTCAACCAATTATTTTGCTTCAACCTCCTGAGTACCTGAAAATGCAGGCACTCACCACCACATCCAGCTTTTACTTGTATTTTTAGTAAAGACAGGGTTTCACCATGTTGGCTAGGCTAGTCACAAATGCCTGACCTCAAGTGATCCACCCACCTCAGCCTCCCAGAGTGGGGGGATTGCAGACATGAGTCACCACACTGTACCCAGTAGAGTACTATAAACTTTTGGAGGATGCATTTCTGGTCAGATATGAAATTAGTTTTCATAAGTAATTCATGTTTTTTGTTGTTTTTTTTTTTTGAGACAGAGACTTGCTTTGTTGCCAGGCACCAGGCTGGAGTGCAGTGGCACAATTTCTGCTCACTGCAACCTCTGCCTCCCAGTTTCAAGCAATTCTCCTGCCTCAGCCTCCTGAGCAGCTGGGACCACAGGCACGCATCACCATGCCCAGCTAATTTTTATATTTTTTAGTAGAGATGGGGTTTCACCATGGTCTTGATCTTGACCTCATATTCCGCCCACCTTGACCTCCCAAAGTGCTGGGATTACAGGTGTGAGCCACCATGCCTGGCCATGTTTTTTTTTTTTTTTTTTTAAATGTGATTTACTGGTTACTAAATGCCGTATTTCATATGGTTGTGATATGGTTTGGCTGTGTCCCCATCCAAATCTCATCTTAAATTGTAGCTCCCATAATTCTCACATGTTGTGGGAGGGGCCCAGTGGGAGAGAACTGAATAATGGGGGTGGTTTCCCCCATAATGTTCTCCTGGTAGTTTATAAGTCTTACTAGATTTGGTGAATTTATAAGGGGTTTCCCCTTTTGCTTGGCTCTCATTCTGTCTTGTTTGCCACCATGTAAGATGTGCCTTTCATCTTCTGCCATGATTGTGAGTGCTCCCCAGCCATATGGAACTGTGAGTCCATTAAACCTCTTTTGCTTTATATATTACCCAGTTTCAAGTATGTCATTATCAGCAGCATGAGAAAAGACTATTACAGGTTCCGTTAAATAATGTTTAATTATGCGATTAATACACTTATTTAAATATGTTTTTTTTTTTTTTTTTTTTCTGTTTTAGGATTTTTTTTTTTTTTAATTTTTTATTGGATTATAGGTTTTGGGGTACATGAGCAGAGCATGCAAGACAGTTGCGTAGGTACACACATGGCAGTGTGCTTTGCTTTTCTTCTCCCCTTCACCCACATTTGGCATTTCTCCCCAGGCTATCCCTCCCCACCTCCCCCTCCAACTGGCCCTCCCCTTTTCCCCCCAATAGACCCCAGTGTTTAGTACTCCCCTCACTGTGTCCATGTGTTCTCATTTTTCATCACCCACCTATGAGTGAGAATATGCGGTGTTTCATTTTCTGTTCTTGTGTCAGTTTGCTGAGGATGATGTTTTCCAGATTCATCCATGTCCCTACAAACGACACGAACTCATCATTTCTGATTGCTGCATAATATTCCATGGTGTATATGTGCCACATTTTTGCAATCCAGTCTATTATCAATGGGCATTTGGGTTGATTCCAGGTCTTTGCTATTGTAAACAGTGCTGCAATGAACATTCGTGTACATGTGTCCTTATAGTAGAAGGATTTATAGTCTTTTGGATATATACCCAGTAATGGGATTGCTGGGTCAAATGGAATTTCTATTTCTAAGGCCTTGAGGAATCGCCACACTGTCTTCCACAATGGTTGAACTAATTTACACTCCCACCAACAGTGTAAAAGTGTTCCTTTTTCTCCACATCCTCTCCAGCATCTGTTGTCTCCAGATTTTTTAATGATCGCCATTCTAACTGGCGTGAGATGGTATCTCAATGTGGTTTTGATTTGCATCTCTCTGATGACCAGTGACGATGAGCATTTTTTCATATAATTCTTGGCCTCATATATGTCTTCTTTCGTAAAGTATCTGTTCATATCCTTTGCCCACTTTTGAATGGGCTTGTTTGTTTTTTTCCTGTAAATCTGCTTGAGTTGTTTGTAAATTCTGGATATCAGCCCTTTGTCAGATGGGTAGACTGCGAAAATTTTTTCCCATTCTGTTGGTTGCCGATCCACTCTAGTGACTGTTTCTTTTGCCGTGCAGAAGCTGTGGAGTTTCATTAGGTCCCATTTGTCTATTTTGGCTTTTGTTGCCAATGCTCTTGGTGTTTTGTTCATGAAGTCCTTGCCTACTCCTATGTCCTGGATAGTTTTGCCTAGATTTCCTTCTAGGGTTTTTATGGTGCCAGGTCTTATGTTTAAGTCTTTAATCCATCTGGAGTTAATTTTAGTGTAAGGTGTCAGGAAGGGGTCCAGTTTCTGCTTTCTGCACATGGCTAGCCAGTTTTCCCAACACCATTTGTTAAACATGGAATCCTTTCCCCATTGCTTGTTTTTGTCAGGTTTATCAAAGATTGTATAGTTGTATGTATGTTGTGTTGCCTCCGGTGCCTCTGTTTTGTTCCATTGGTCTATATCTCTGTTTTGGTACCAGTACCATGCTGTTTTGATTACTGTAGCCTTGTAGTATAGTTTGAAATCCGGTAGTGTGATGCCCCCCGCTGTGTTCTTTTTGCTTAGAATTGACTTGGCTATGCGGGCTCTCTTTTGGTTCCATATGAAGTTCATGGTGGTTTTTTCCAGTTCTGTGAAGAAAGTCAATGGTAGCTTGATGGGGATAGCGTTGATTCTGTAAATTACTTTGGGCAGTATAGCCATTTTCACGATATTAATTCTTCCTAACCATGAACATGGAATGTTTCTCCATCTGTTTGTGTCCTCTCTGATTTCGTTGAGCAGTGGTTTGTAGTTCTCCTTGAAGAGGTCCCTTACGTTCCTTGTGAGTTGTATTCCAAGGTATTTTATTCTTTTTGTAGCAATTGCGAATGGCAGTTCGCTCTTGATTTGGCTTTCTTTAAGTCTGTTGTTGGTGTAGACGAATGCTTGTGATTTTTGCACATTGATTTTATATCCTGAGACTTTGCTGAAGTTGTTTATCAGTTTCAGGAGTTTTTGGGCTGAGGCGATGGGGTCTTCTAGGTATACTATCATGTCGTCTGCAAATAGAGACAATTTGGCTTCCACCTTTCCTATTTGAATACCCTTTATTTCTTTTTCTTGCCTGATTGCTCTGGCTAGAACTTCCAGTACTATATTGAATAGGAGTGGTGAGAGAGGGCATCCTTGTCTAGTACCAGATTTCAAAGGGAATGCTTTCAGTTTTTGCCCATTCAGTATGATATTGGCTGTTGGTTTGTCATAAATAGCTTTTATTACTTTGAGATACGTTCCATCGATACCGAGTTTATTGAGGGTTTTTAGCATAAAGGGCTGTTGAATTTTGTCAAATGCCTTCTCTGCGTCAATTGAGATAATCATGTGGTTTTTGTTTTTGGTTCTGTTTATGTGGTGAATTACGTTGATAGACTTGCGTATGTTGAACCAGCCTTGCATCCCTGGGATGAATCCTACTTGATCATGATGAATAAGTTTTTTGATTTGCTGTTGCAATCGGCTTGCCAATATTTTATTGAAGATTTTTGCATCTATGTTCATCATGGATATTGGCCTGAAGTTTTCTTTTCTCGTTGGGTCTCTGCCGGGTTTTGGTATCAGGATGATGTTGGTCTCATAAAATGATTTGGGAAGGATTCCCTCTTTTTGGATTGTTTGAAATAGTTTTAGAAGGAATGGTACCAGCTCCTCCTTGTGTGTCTGGTAGAATTCGGCTGTGAACCCATCTGGACCTGGGCTTTTTTTGTGAGGTAGGCTCTTAATTGCTGCCTCAACTTCAGACCTTGTTATTGGTCTATTCATAGTTTCAGCTTCCTCCTGGTTTAGGCTTGGGAGGACACAGGAGTCCAGGAATTTATCCATTTCTTCCAGGTTTACTAGTTTATGTGCATAGAGTTGTTTGTAATATTCTCTGATGATGGTTTGAATTTCTGTGGAATCTGTGGTGATTTCCCCTTTATCATTTTTTATTGCATCTATTTGGTTGTTCTCTCTTTTATTTTTAATCAATCTGGCTAGTGGTCTGTCTATTTTGTTGATCTTTTCAAAAAACCAGCTCTTGGATTTATTGATTTTTTGAAGGGTTTTTCGTGTCTCAATCTCCTTCAGTTCAGCTCTGATCTTAGTAATTTCTTGTCTTCTGCTGGGTTTTGAGTTTTTTTGATCTTGCTCCTCTAGCTCTTTCAATTTTGACGATAGGGTGTCAATTTTTGATCTCTCCATTCTCCTCATATGGGCACTTATTGCTATATACTTTCCTCTAGAGACTGCTTTAAATGTGTCCCAGAGGTTCTGGCACGTTGTGTCTTCATTCTCATTGGTTTCGAAGAACTTCTTTATTTCTGCCTTCATTTCGTTGTTTACCCAGTCAACATTCAAGAGCCAGTTGTTCAGTTTCCATGAAACTGTGCGGTTCTGGGTCTGTTTCTGAATTCTGAGTTCTAACTTGATTGCACTATGGTCTGAGACGCTGTTTGTTATGATTTCAGTTGTTTTGCATTTGTTGAGCAGTGCTTTACTTCCAATTATGTGGTCAATTTTAGAGTAGGTGTGATGTGGTGCTGAGAAGAATGTGTATTCTGTGGATTTGGGGTGGAGAGTTCTGTAAATGTCCACCAGGTTTGCTTGCTCCAGGTCTGAGTTCAAGCCCTGGGTATCCTTGTTGATTTTCTGTCTGGTTGATCTGTCTAGTATTGACAGTGGAGTGTTAAAGTCTCCCACTATTATTGTGTGGGAGTCTAAGTCCTTCTGTAAGTCATTAAGAACTTGCCTTATGTATCTGGGTGCTCCTGTGTTGGGTCCATATATGTTTAGGATCGTTAGCTCTTCTTGTTGTATCGATCCTTTTACCATTATGTAATGGCCTTCTTTGTCTCTTTTGATCTTTGTTGCTTTAAAGTCTATTTTATCAGAGATGAGAATTGCAACTCCTGCTTTTTTTTGCTTTCCATTAGCTTGGTAAATCTTCCTCCATCCCTTTATTTTGAGCCTTTGTGTATCCTTGCATGTGAGATGGGTTTCCTGGATACGGCACACTGATGGGTTTTGGATTTTTATCCAATTTGCCAGTCTGTGTCTTTTGATTGGTGCATTTAGTCCATTTACATTTAGGGTTAATATTGTTATGTGTGAAATTGATACTGCCATTTTGATTCTAAGTGGTTGTTTTGCCTGTTAGTTGTTGTAGATTCTTCATTATGTTGAAGCTCTTTAGCATTCAGTGTGATTTTGGAATGGCTGGTACTGATTGATCCTTTCTATGTGTAGTGCCTCTTTTAGGAGCTCTTGTAAAGCAGGCCTGGTGGTGACAAAATCTCTGAGTACTTGCTTGTTCGCAAAGGATTTTATTCTTCCTTCACTTCTGAAGCTCAGTTTGGCTGGATATGAAATTCTGGGTTGAAAGTTCTTTTCTTTAAGAATGTTGAATATTGGCCCCCACTCTCTTCTGGCTTGTAGTGTTTCTGCCGAGAGATCTGCTGTGAGTCTGATGGGTTTCCCTTTGTGGGTGACCCGACCTTTCTCTCTGGCTGCCCTTAGTATTCTCTCCTTTATTTCAACCCTGTTGAATCTGACGATTATGTGCCTTGGGGTTGCTCTTCTTGTGGAATATCTTTGTGGTGTTCTCTGTATTTCCTGCAATTGAGTGTTGGCTTGTCTTGCTAGGTGGGGGAAATTTTCCTGGATGATGTCCTGAAGAGTATTTTCCAGCTGGGATTCATTCTCTTCGTCCCCTTCTGGTACACCTATCAAACGTAGGTTAGGTCTTTTCACATAGTCCCACATTTCTTGGAGACTTTGTTCATTCCTTTTTGCGCTTTTTTCTCTGATCTTGGTTTCTCGTTTTATTTCATTGAGTTGGTCTTCGACTTCAGATACTCTTTCTTCTGCTTGGTCAATTCGGCTATTGAACCTTGCGTTTGCTTCGCGAAGTTCTCGTATTGTGTTTTTCAGCTCCTTTAATTCATTCATATTCCTCTCTAAGGTATCCATTCTTGTTATCATTTCCTCGAATCTTTTTTCAAATCTTTTTTCAAGGTTCTTAGTTTCTTTGCATTGATTTAATACATGATCTTTTAGCTCACAAAAGTTTCTCATTATCCATCTTCTGAAGTCTAATTCCGTCATTTCGTCACAGTCATTCTCCGTCCAGCTTTGTTCCCTTGCTGGTGAGGAGTCTTGGTCCTTTCTAGGAGGCGATGTGTTCTGGTTTCGGGTGTTTTCCTCCTTTTTGCGGTGGTTTCTTCCCATCTTTGTGGATTTGTCCGCTGGTCGTCTGCGTAGTTGCTGACTTTTCGTTTGGGTCTCTGAGTGGACACCCAGAATGTTGATGATGAAGTATTTCTGTTGCTTGGTTTTCCTTCTACCAGTCTAGCCCCTTCGCTGTACGACTGTTGAGGTCCGCTCCAGACCCTGCTTGTCTGGGGTGCACCTCTAGTAGCCGTGGCACAGCGAGGGATGCTACCAGTTTCTTTTTCTGCTCTCTTTGTCCCAGGATGATGCCTGCCTAATGACAGTCTTTTGGATATAGAGGGGTCAGGGAGCTGCTTGAGGAGACAGTTTGTACTTTATAGGGGTTTAATTGCTGAGCTCTGCACTCTGTTGTTCATTCAGGGCTGTTAGGCTGCTATGTTTGATTCTGCTGCAACACAGCTCATTAAACAACCCTTTTTTTTTTTCTCAAATGCTCTGTGTTGAGGGGTTTGGGCTTTATTTTTGGATGTCCGATCAGGTGTCCTGCCCAGCTCAAAGGCAGACTAGCCACTGTTTGGCTGCCGAGGCTCCGCCCTGCTGTTGTGTGATTCGCGCTGTTCCTGCCGGCTCTGCTGTGGTCTCCGCCACGCCCTGCGGCGGAGTCTCTTCGTTGTAGCGTGTTGCCTCAGCAACGGCAGGCTGCGTCAGCAGTGGGCGTGTATCTCAGTTGGGGCGGGTTGCCTCGGCAACAGCTGGCTGCCTCAGCAGTGGCCGTGTATATCAGTTGGGGCAAGTTGCCTCCATAGTGGTGGACGCCCCTCCCCCACAGAGCGTCTCGGACAGTCTGCCCGGGATAGTTTGAAATCGCGGTTTTGTTCGTCCCACTGGGTATCCCAAACGATCTGTCCCTGCAATCCCCTGGGCTGGGCTACCGTGCAAGTCTCGTTCAGTCTCAAGTCCAGCCCTCTCAAGTCTCAGGTTGCCGGTTCAACAAGGCACCCGGACAAGCGCGCCCTGTGGGGATTGCTGGGTAGGGCCGGCCGCCGCCGCCCCGGCTGCCAGCTTCGCCAGGCAGACCTACTGCCTGGCGTCCCGTGTCTTTTTATACTTGGGAGTTTCCCCGTTCTGTGGCAACAAAGATCAGTCTGGAAATGCAGCACTGACTCACCGTTTGCGAATTCAACACGGGCTCCAATCCTGGGTTGTTCTCACAGCGCCATCTTCTGTTTTAGGATTCATTTAAATATGTTTTATCTGCATAATTTATCAAATTTAAAAATTATATTAAAATTTTATACAAGATACTAACAGTAGGTTCATATGATTCTCAATCTACTTCTGCCAAAATCTATTATTGTTGTTTTGAGGTTTGCTTTTAGGTTTATGTATAGGAGTCCTTCACATGTTTAGGTTATTCTGATATGATCCAAATTATCTCTCATACTTTTCTGATTAAGGTATGACATTAAAGTATATTTTGACTGCCATAAATATAAGCACACTTGCTCCGTTTTTTTGCTGGTTGATTGGCTTTGCTTTAGAGTCTTTTAGAAACATATTTTCCCTTTACCAGGAAAAAATACTTATTTTAATATAAAAGTAAACTATATTTATTTTGGTTATTGATATACTTTTGTGCACAAGTGCTAAATTCAAATTTTGCATGCATCTTTAAATCTTCTGTTTATATTGCATTTGCTAAAATTTCAGTAGCCAAGACAAGTTCTCAGATATTATTTCAAATTATGTGGGCTGATTATTTCCCCCATCTTGTTTTAACAATTTCAAAACAAAAAAATAACTACCATACTCTTTTACATACCAAAGATTTTTTTTTTTTTTTTTTGAGACAGAGTTTTGCTCTTGTTACCCAGGCTGGAGTGCAATGGCGCGATCTCGGCTCACCGCAACCTCTGTCTCCTAGGTTCAGGCAATTGTCCTGCCTCAGCCTCCTGAGTAGCTGGGATTACAGGCATGAGCCACCGTGCCCAGCTAATTTTTTGTGTTTTTAGTAGAGACAGGGTTTCACCATGTTCACCATGTTGATCCACCTGCCTCGGCCTCCCAAAGTGCTGGGATTACAGGCATGAGCCACCACTCCCAGCCACATACCAAAGATTTTTTTATTCACCTGTACATATAGGACATAGTTCTTCATACCCTCAGCTTTATGCAAAGACTTCTTACAAAATTTCTCATTTCCTTCACTACTGAGTTTATCTCCTAACCCACAAGCCTGTGCTGTCATTGAATAATAGTTTCTGGTCTCTAGGTTTCAGTTAAAAAACAGGCTGGGGTAGGGTCTGGTGACTCACACCTGTAATCTCAGCATGTTGGGAGGCTGTGGTGGACAGATCACTTGAAGTCAGGAGTTTGAGACCAACCTGGCCAACATGGTGAAACCCTGTCTTTACTAAAAATACAGAAATTAGCCAGGTGGGTTGGCACACACCTGTAATCCCAGCTCCCTGGGAGGCTGAGGCTAGAAGAATTATTTGAATGTGGGAGGTGTAGGTTGCAGTGAGCTGATATTGTGCCACTGCACTCCCGCCTAGGCAAAAACAGTGAAGCTCCATCTCAAGGAAAAAGAAAACAGGTTGGAAATTAGCTACACTGTGAGATCTCCATGGTTCTTGTTTTCAGTTTAAATTTGATCCTCAAATTATTTGTGGTTGTGATTTATTCTTAATTTATTTTAAGCTATTTGTGTGTGTGTGTGTGTGTGTGTGTGTGTGTGTGTGTAGTTATGTATACAACAATATGGCAATTGAATTGTTTCAACTGGAAGGTGTCTAAGTTTTGGCTGCTATCACAAGTTACTATAGACCAAGTGACTTAAAAATAAAAAAATAAACATATTTTTCCCAGATCTGGAGGCTAAAAGCCTAAGATCAGCATGCCAGAATAATCAGGTTCAGGTAAAGACCCACTTTTGGGTTTGCAGATGACAGTATTTTCACCTTCTCACTGTGTCCTGGTGGAGAGCAGAAAGAGAAGAAGCAAAGTCTCTCAAGCCTCTCATAAGGGCTATAATTACATCATGAGGGGTACCCCCTTACAACCAAATTACCTCCCAAAGCCCAATCTCTACATACCATCACCTTTGGGGTAAGGGACTAATGATAAGAATTTGGGGGACAAAAAAAAAATATGTAGTCTGTGAGAGGAGGATTCTTTAGGATGATTATCCAGAATCTTAATAGAGATATTAAGTCACTCTCCCACTATCTAGGCTTACCACAAATTCTCAAATGTTAAGATTGCTCCCTCTCACAAATATGTGCTAACTTTCTTCTATTAGGAACAGTGTACATGGTTCTGGCTTCAATTAGGAAAGCTATGTGGTTGGATTTCACTTGAGAGTTCTCTATTTGCCCATTTCTTCTGGGAATCAGTTCAGTTTTATAATTGTCACATTATGATACAATGTTCCTAGTATTCTCACTCACTCTCCATGCCTTCATCCAAAGCTGGGACCATTTTCTCCCTTTATACAGACCATCACTGTGGCCACCTCTGTGAATTGAGCGTAACACAACAGAGGGGTTGGCCTTACTTCAAATTCCTATCAGTGTTGCCTACAGGCCAGGCAGTGTGCAACCACACATAGTGCTGAATATGGTATTTTTTTAACCTGTAATTTATAACAATGTTGGCCTTTGTGTAGCTTTCATCTCTCCATCTCTCAGTATTTTTTAAGGCAAAGTAAGTGGTGGGGAAATAAAATTTAAAACATAATGTGTTCCAACCCAGAAATCTTCTCCACAAAGATAGTAGAAGAAGAAAACACTTTTATTATTGAATACGCCTTAAACCAGAATATGATGTGTATCACAGGTACTCACTCAGAGATTTCAAAGACAGAAAGAAATCTCGCTGTTTAATATAACCAAGCTTGTACAATACATTACATATGTTTTCAAATTCCACAATAACTAGTCCCCATTAGAGGATGTTAACTGCACTGTGTGTCGCACTCTGTTCATTCTATGTTTGTCTGGTTATTGGGATAACCATTCATGGTAATTAATTGGCTTTATATATGAAGAAACAAACTTTTCATACCTTCAGTACAGGATATAGTTTTGCAGCTTGGAGCCAGGCTTTCATCTAAGAAGTTATCCTCGATTAACACAGAAACTGAAGATGGGGTGCTATCTACCTTTACGCTTACATTTCAAAGAAAAGGCTTCTAAGATGTTTCAGAAAACTGGCAAAAGGCTTATGCAGTTTACAAAAGGATTTATATACATTTTAAAAATAGAGAAAGTACTTATAAAGTCAACAATCTAAGAATAAAGAAGAGCAGACATATCTTTCCTTATTTTTAACAGGGAGAATTAATCTTCCTTCCTTCCTTCCTTCCTTCCTTCCTTTCTTTCTTTCTTTCTTTCTTTCTTTCTTTCTTTCTTTCTTTCTTTCTTTCTTTCTTTCTTTTTTTTTTTTGAGACAGAGTCTCTCTCTGTCTCCCAGCCGGGAGTGCAGTGGTGCCATCTCAGCTCACTGCAACCTCTGCCTCCCAGGTTCAAGCAATTCTCCTGCCTCAGCCTTCTGGGTAGCTGGGATTATGGCATGCACCACCATGCTCAGCTAATTTTTATATTTTTAGTAGAGCGAGGTTTCAGCATATTGACCAGGCTGATCTCGAACTCCTGAACCCGTGATATGCCCCCCTTGGCCTCCCAAAGTGCTGGGATTACAAGCATGAGAGAATTCATACTCTTATTTTACATTTTTATTTCCCTTTCCAAAATGGTATTCAGCATCTATATAAATACATCTTCTTTAAAATAGCATTTATTTATTTTTATTTATAGCCATTTCTTCTGACACTTGTTTGATCCTTAAATTTCTTAAAAGAAAATGATAGAAACCACTTGCAATAAAATTTACTTCTGTGGAGGGATAATATCCTGAGATATTAATTTAGGCTTTTTCTGTGGTTAGTGTAAATTTTATCAAAAACTTTTTTCATCATCCACTTTGTTTTTTCTGCTTAAACTTTTTTAAATAGAGCATGCCTATGCTCAATGATCTGTGTTCAGGCCTGGTACAACAGATATGTAAAGAGAAAGGACAACAGGGCATAAGAAAGTTTAGGGTAAAATTCATTTTTAGTTAGAAACAGTAAAGCTAAAAATGCTTTTGACTTAGAGGAATTTAAAATCCAGAGGCTGAAGTACCTCTGAACCTATAGTTTATCCACAATTTGCAAACTTGTAAAGAGAACGCTGTATAGAAACTACCAAATACCTCTGCCCTCAAAAATTCCTCAATGTTTACATGGACTGGAGTTGGTGGGAGATGAGAGATAGGGAGATTACAACAAGAAGCTTTGGACACTAACATAAAGGGCACAAGCTTTACTCTTCAGAAAATGACCCATTTCTATTCCTTTGTTTGCCATTTCTATTCATTTGCCTAATCCACGTTACTGTACAGTGTTCTCTTTACAAGCTTGCAAACTGCGGATAAATTTAGTTTCAGTGTTACTACCCATGTCAGGCAAATGAACAGAAATGGGTTGGGGATGAGTATGCCTTAAGAATGACTAATGATAAAAAACGAAATGCAAGTTCTGAAGGACTGTAATTAAGAAGACATGACCATATCCAATGTAAACCTAAAGGAGGCAGCAGCATGATAAAAAGATCTTCTGAAATTCCAGCATTAAATGGAACCTTGATATATCTAGTACAGAGCTGCACAACCTCTCACTCCCAATCATAACCTCTTCTGAGAATCTCCTGAGGCTGACAAAGATAGACAAGAGCTAAGTATATATCTGTCACTATTGAGTAAGAGCAAGAAAGTTGGAAAGAAAGACTCACTACACTTTCAAAATTCAAAAAGTAGGTATGAATTCACCTTTCAACACAGCATTGCTTCTCCAAGCATAATCCAGGGCCCCTTCGGCTTCTCTGAGTCAATTCAGGACATCTATGAGATTGAACTGTTTTTATAATAATTATAAATTATTATTTGCCTTTTTCCTTCTCATGTCTCTTAAGAATATAGAGGAGAGTTCACAAGACCATATGGCATGTGAGATCCACAAGGCACTGGATGCAGCTGTCTTCTAGTAAACTAGGCCTGTGCTGTTTGGTATAGTACCCATTATCTATGCATGACTACTAAGCACTTGAAATGAGTCTAATCCTCAGTGAATGAGCTGTAAGTATAAAACACTTCCTGGAGTTCAAATATTTTGTACAAAAAGAATTTAAATATCTTAGTGCTTATTTAGATACTAATTACATATTGAATTTAAAATAGTTTGAATATATTGGGGCAATAAAATATTTCATTTATATTCCACTAAATGAATGAATAACTGTGAGATCTCTTGAGACAGGAGACATGACTATGTTTTCCCTCAGTTTTCACTGCTGTCTTACCCTGAGGAATGAAGTTACATCGTACAAAGATACTTTGTTTTTTATAAAACTAAACTCCCAAATTCTATTCAAGTACTTTATTTGGTATTCTGCTGTCAACCTAAAAGCAAAAAACTGGGCCAAATTAATATAAGCAGTGAGTTTTATTGGGAAAAGCTTGAGTTTGCAACCTCGGAGCATAGATTCATGTTTTTCTGAATGTACACTCCAATTAACAGCAGTTACACGTGAATTTTTAAAGGCAAAACTGGGGGTGGGTGCAGAAAGTGGACTGACACAAAGTTGTCAGGAATTCTCATTGGCTTATGAAAATAACATTGATTCATGATTGGCCATACATTTATACATTAGTAAGCTGCAAGGTATGGGTTATAGCGTCTGCTGTGGCAATATTATGTCAATTTGTAGCTACTGGTGGCAGCAAAAAGCAGGTTCAAGATATAAATACATAGCTCAAATCAGACAGTAGGGTATGATTGCAATCTCATTTTAATGTCTTTTGGGGGCTGATAGTTAAAAGGACTTGCATTCCTTAGATAAAAGTGACTTCCTTTTCTCATTTTTTCCTTTTTATGCATTGATGATCAAAATGTAAATATGAAGGTGCCCCTTGTCACCTTTAAGGCTCATTGCTGGGAAATTCTGTCAAAATCATTGATCTAGAGTTGCTGTCACTTATTGAATCATGCCAAGTCTTCCAAGTACATAGAATTTCATTTCTCATAATAAGAAAGACAAGAGATATATAGTAAAAAATTTAGTAAACATAATGATTATAAAGATAAAATTTGTGTGCCAGTACAACAAATAAAAACTGATTCCACTTGTGAGTTAACTAAAAAGATTGTGAAGAAAACTAAATCCAAGTTCATCTTCAGAGACTTGTTGTAGCTGGAAAGTAATTCAGAATTTAGTTTAAGTTGTAGGTTAATTATAAATCTTAAAAATAATGACTAAGGCTAAAAGCTAGTAACAGGTGTACTATAGCTTTCATTTGAAATGAAATGTTTTCTTTTTCAGGGTCTCCATTTTACCAAGATGTTAGTAGAACTTAGTTATTTGCAAATTGTTTTAGTCTTATTATAGTTTGCCTGTTTATTTAAACAATACTGATTCACTTAGCACAAGTCATAACTCAAATATTTAAAAAAATTAAATAGAACAAGAATAGTGAATATGCAAATTAAGATTAGACTGTTGAAAGCCTCCAGGCTAACCAAGCCAGGATTTGCCATCAGATTATCTGCAATACACATATAAATTGGGTTAATTCCTTTTTTCTAGAAGTACCAAGATAACTTGAGGTTCTTGGGCATGTCAGAGAGTGACATTCTTTACTTACAAAAAACAACACTAACTTTCTAAGGGACCCATGTATACAAAGTACCAGGTCAATCATTCCAAGGGGCTTTTGATGGGATGAATCTCAATTACTCAATAACAATCTGGTTATATCTAAAAATATTCCATTCTGCTCAAAACCTTGGTAAAATAATCAGTGTATCTTAGTTTGTCATGTTACAAAATAAAACAGATTATTTTTGAATATATGTAAACCACTATATTATCATAAATCAATAATACTTATACATAGCTTTCAATTTTGGAAAAATCTGGTATTGAAAAAGGTAAATATGTCCATTTTACTCACACACACACACACACACACACACACACACACACGTTACCCAATTGCTATAAGCTATCAATGGCTAAAAAGGCAAAAAATGTTTTCTCGATTTTGAAAAACAAAACACAAGAGTCTGCAATGTTTCACACAAAAAAGACATAAACATTCTTTCAGTAACTGTCAGTTTCATATAATTAATTGTTCTGTTTGATGCTGAGTTAGCAATTTCCATGAACACATCTTCTTTTTAATTAAAGTCCTGGAAGTTTTTACCTAGACCAATGGTATGGTTTCCCGAGTTATCAGAAACTTGTATTCAAGAGTACTTATCAGAATCCTGTCCATTAACTTCCTTGAAGAAGAAACAAATTTTGGATGATGGTTGATTATAAGCACTTTTTGAGAAAAATAAAAGTAAAACAATATATGTGGATAATAAAAGCCTTAGAACAGCTATAATGAAAGACAGAATTATAAAGAAAATTTATTTCTGTGACATATAACCATTTAACAGAATAATCATAATTATTACTGATAACATATATGAAAACGTATCAGTTTTATGAATCTCATTAACACATTTAAACTCATTAAACATATTAATAACACATTTAATTTAATTAACATGTATTAATAACACAAATATAACCTAAAGAAAGGTAAACACCATTTCTTATTTGGCAATGGTTTTTGTATGATTTTAACATACCAAAGAAGCCTAATATGTCTCTCTTGTTCTTCCAGGAGATAATTTTGAAAAGAGACTGACGTTTTGAATTTGTAATTTGATTTTGGAAAGTTTGTCATACATTAAAGGTTTAAGACTCTAGTTCAAAATTGGATTGCCTCTTCTCCTCCAAGAGATTACAACTCCTCACCAGCAAGGGAAGAAAGCTGGATGGAGAATGAGTTTGACAAATTGACAGAATCTGGCTTCAGAAGGTGGATAATAGTAAACTCCTCTGAGCTAAAGGAACATGTTCAAACCCAATGCAAAGAAACTAAGAACGTGGAAAAAAAGGTTAGATGAAATCCTAACTAGAATAACCAACTTAGAGAAGAATATAAATTACGTGATGGAGCTGAAAAACACAGCATGAGAACTTTGCGAAGAATGCACAAGTTTCAGTAGCCAAGTCGACCAAGCAGAAGAAAGGATATCAGAGATTGAAGGTCAACTCAATGTAATAAAATTAGGAGGCAAGATGAGAGAAAAAAGAGTGAGAAGAAATGAACAAAGACTCCAAGAAATATGAGATTACGTGAAAAGACCTAATCTACATTTGATCAATGTACCTGAATGTGACAGGGAGAATGAATGCAAGCTGGAAAACACTCTTCAGGATATTATCCAGGAGATTTTCCCAACCTACCAAAGCAGGCCAACATTCAAGAAGAGCAACCCCAAGGCACATAATCATCAGATTCACCAGGTTGGAAATGAAGGAAAAAATGCTAAGGGCAGCCAGAGAGAAAGGTTAGGTTACCCACAAAGGGAAACCTATCAGACCCACAGTGGATCTCTAGGCAGAAAGCCTATAAGCCAGAAGAGATTTGGGACCAATATTCAAAATTCTTAAAGAAAAGAACCTTTAACCCAGAATTTCATATCCAGCCAAGCTAAGCTTCATAAGTGAAGAAAAAATAAAATCCTTTATGGACAAGCAATTGCTGAGAGATTTTGTCACCACCAGGCCTGCCTTACAAGAGCTCCTGAAGGAAGCATTAAACATGGAAAGGAACAACCAGTACCAGCCACTGCAAAAATGTACCAAATGGTAATGGCCATTGACACAATGAAGAAACTGTATTCAGGAGACCCATCTCACATGCAAAGACACACATAGACTCAAAATCAAGGGATGGAGGAAGATTTACCAAGAAAATGGAGAGCAAAAAAGAGCAGAGGTGGCAATCCTAGTCTCTGATAAAACAGACTTTAAATGAAAACAGATCAAAGAGACAAAGAAGAGCATTATTACGTTATGGTAAAAGGATCAATGCAGCAAGAAGAGCTAACTATGCTAAATACATATGTACCCAATACAGAAGCACCCAGCTACATAAAGCAAGTTCTTAATAACTTACAAAGAGACTTAGATTCCCAGACAATAATAGTGGGAGACTTTAACACTCCACTATCAATATTAAACAGATTAACTAGATAGAAAATTAACAAGGATGTCCAGGACTTGAATTCAGATCTGGTCAAAGCAAACCTAGCAGATATCTACAGAACTCTCCACCCCAAATCCACAGAATACACATTCTTCTCAGCACAACATCACACTTACTCTAAAATCGACCACATAATTGGAAGTAAATCACTCCTCAGCAAACGCAAAAGAATGGAAATCACAACCAGTCTCTCACATCACAGTGTAATGAAATTAGAAGTCAGGATTCAGAAACTCCCTCGAAACTGCACAACTACATGTAAACTGAACAACCTGCTCCTGAGTAACTACTGGACAAAAGAAAGAAGGCAGAAATAAAGATGCTCTTTGAAACCAATGAGAATGAAGACATATGGTACCAGAATCTCTGGGACACACTTAAAGCAGTGTCTAGAGGGAAATTCTTAGCACTAAATGCCCACATGAGAAGTGAGGAAAGATCTAAAATCAACACCCTATTGTCACAATTTAAAAAACTAGAAGAGCAATATCAAAGAAATACAAAAGCTAGCAGAAGACAAGAAATAACTAAGATCAGAGCAAAACTGAAGGAGACAGACACAAAAAACCCTTCAAAAAAAATCAATAAACCCAGGAACTGGTTTTATTGAGAATATCAACAAAATAGATAGACCACTAGCCAGACTAAAAAAAAAAGTAAAGAGAGAAGCAAATAGATGCAATTAAAAATGATAACAGGGATATCACCACCAATTCCACAGAAATACAAACTACCATCAGAGATTACTACAAACAACTCTAAGCACATAAACCAGTAAATCTAGAAGACATGGATAAATTTCTGGACACTTGCAACCTCCCAAGACTAAACCAGGAAGAAATTGAATCCCTGAATAGACCAATAACAAGGTCTGAAGTTGAGGAAGTAAATAATAGCCTACCAACCAAAAAAGTCCAGAAGGGTTCACAGCCAAATTCTATCAGATATACAAGAGGAGCTGGAACCATTCCTTCTGAATATATCCCAAACAATATAAAAAGAGGGAATCCTCCCTAACTCATTTTATGAGACCAACATCATCCTGATACCAAAACCTGACAGAGACACAACTAAAAAAGAAAACTTCAGGCCAATATCCATGGTGAACATCAATGCAAAAATCTTCAATAAAATACTGGCAAACCAAATGCAATAGCACATCAGAAAGCTTATCCATCATGATCAAGAAGGCTTCATCCCAGGAATGCAAGGCTGGTTCAACATACACAAGTCTATAAATGTAATCCATCACATAAACAGAACCAAGGACAGAAACCACATGATTATCTCAATGGATGCAGAGAAGGACTTCAACAAAATTCAACAATGCTTTATGCTAAAAACTCTCAATAAACTAGGTATCAATGGAACACATCTCAAAATAATAAAAGCTATTTATGACAAACCCACAGCCAATATCATATGGAATGGGCAAAAACTGCAAGCATTCCCTTTGAAAACTGGCACTAGACAAGGGTGCCCTCTCTCACCATTCCAATTCGACATAGTATTGGAAGTTCTCACCAGAGCTATCAGCCAAGAGAAAGAAATAAATGGTATTCAATTAGGAAAAGAGGAAGTCAAATTGTCTCTACTTGCAGACAATGTGATTGCATATTTAGAAGAGCCCACCATCTCAGGAGAAAAATCTCGTGAAGATGATAACCAACTTTGGCAAAGTCTCAGGATACAAAATCAATGTGCAAAAATCACAAGCATTCCTATACACTGATATCAGACAGAGAGCCATATCATGAGCAAACTCCATTCACAATTGCTGCAAAGAAAATAAAATATCTAGGAATACAACTAACAAAAGATGTGAAGGACGTCTTCAAGGAGAACTACAAACCACTGCTCAAGAAAATAAGAGAGAACACAATCAGATGGAAAAACATTCTATGCTCATGGTTAGAAAAAATCAATATCATGAAAATGGTCACATTGCCCAAAGTAATTTACAGATTCAATGCTATCCCCATCCAGAAACCACTGAGTTTCTTCAGAGAACCTGAAAAAAACCACCTTAAACTTCATATGGAACAAAAAAAGAACTGACATAGCCAAGAAAATCCTAAGCAAAAAGAACAAGGTTGGAGGCATCACAGTACCTGACTTCAAACTATACTACAAGGCTACAGTAATTAAAACAGCATGGTACTGGTACCAAAACAGAGATATAGACCAATAGAACAGGACAGAGCCTTCAGAAGTAACACCAAACATCTGCCACCATCTGATCTTTGACAAATGTGACAAAAACAAGCAATGGAGAGAGGACTCCCTCTTTAATAAACTGTTGGAAAAACTGGCTAGCCATGTGCAGAAAGCTGAAACAGGACCCCTTCCTTGAACTTTATACAAAAATTAACTCCTGATAAATTAAAGATTTAAACATAAGACCTAACACCATAAAAATCCTAGAAGAAAACCTAGGCAATACCATTCAGGACATAGGCATAGGCAAGGACTTCATGACTAAAACACCAAAAGCATTGGCAACAAAAGCCAAAATAAACAAATGGGATCTAATTAAACTTAAGAGCTACTGCACAGCAAAAGAAGCAATCATTAGAGTGAACTGACAACCAACAGAATTGGAAAAAAATTTTGCAATCTACCCATCTGACAAAGGGCTAATATCCAGAATCTACAAAAAACTTCAACAAATATACAGGAAGAAAACAAACAACTCCATCAAAAAGTGGGCACAGGATATAAACACTTTTCAAAAGAAAACATTTATGCGGCCAATAATCATATGAAAAAATGCTCATCATCACTGATAATTATAGAAATGCAAATCAAAACCACATTGAGATGTCATCTCACATCTGTTAGAATAATGATCATTAAAAAATCTGGAGACAACAGATGCTGGAGAGGATGTGGAGAAATAGGAACACTTTTACACTGTTGGTGGGAGTGTAAATTAGTTCAACCATTGTGGAAGACAGAGTGCCGACTCCTCCAGCATCTAGAAATAGAAATGTCATTTGACCCAGCAATCCCATTACTGAGTATATACCCAAAGGATTATAAATAATTCTATTATAAAGACATACACAGATGTATATTCATTGTGGCACTGTGTACAATAGCAAATTTGTAACCAACCCAAATGCCCATCAATGATAGACTGAATAAGGAAAATGTGGCACATATACACCATGGAATACTACACAGCCATAAAAAAGGATGAGTTCATGTTCTTTGCAGGGACGTAGATGAATCTGGAAACCATCATTCTCAGCAAACTGACACAAGAGCAGAAAACCAAACACTGTATTTTCTCACTCATAAGTGGGTTTTGAACAACAAGAACACATGGACACAGGGAGGGAAATGCCATACACTGGGGTCTGTTGGAGAGGTGGAGGACTCGTGAGGAATAGCAGGGTGTGGGAGATTGGGGAGGGATAACATTAAGAGAAATACCTAATGTAGGTGATGGGGGGATGGAGGCAGCAAACCACCATGGCATGTGTATACCCATGTAACAATCCTGCATGATCGCCGCATGTACCCCAAAACTTTAATTAAAAAGAAGCAACTGTCTTGCATGCTCTGCTCATGTACCCCAAAACCTATAATCCAATAAAAAATTAAAAAAAAAAAAAAAAAAAAAAAGAAGCAGAGCCAACAAAACATTTGCAGTTTTTAGGGTCTCACAGTTTATATAGGTGAAAGCAGGCACAGTTGGAAGACAGAGTATTTAGATTTTTAAAAATCAAAGATTATACTTTTACACAAAATTGCTTGTCCCAAAAAAGGAAAAGTCATGGGCCTGGGCTGCACTATACATTTGCAATACACTTCACTATACGGTCGGCATAAATTATACATTTTTTATCTAAATGTACAAATAAATGGGTAGCCCTCTGTACTAATAACTAATATAAACAACGGCCCTCAACCACCTCCAAAAGTGCAGATCTTACCAGTGACTCACCAACCCTCACACACACCAAGGTCAACTTCTTTTTCTTAGTAAAAAATAATGTCTGTTAACCTCAAAAGCCAAAAAGATCAAGTAAAGCAATACAAAGGAGAATATAGTTTTGGACTTGAAAGAAATGTGTCCATCACTCCTTTGATTTCACTGGAAGACAGATCTCAAAAAGGAGTCTCTGGTGGATTTTCTGTGTTTCATAAGGAGTCTGCATTATTAGATGTCTATCCTAGTACCTTTAATGTAATACCAAATATAGTGAAGAGGAAGAAAGAGTAGGGAGGAGTAGAAGTAAGTGAGAGAACAATTCCTTTTTTTTTTTTTTTGACAGTGCCTCCCAAGCTACAGTACAGTGGTGCAATAATGACTCACTGAAGCCTTTAATTCCCAGGTTCAGGTGATCCTCCCATCTCAGCCTCCTGAGTAACTGGGACTATAGGTATGATGCACCACCATGAATGGCTAATTTTTTGTATGTGTTTTTATAGAGAGGAGGCCATGTTACCCAAGCTGGTTTTGAACTCCTCAGCTTAAGCGATCCTCCTGCCTCAGCCTTCCAAAGTGTTGTGATTACAGGAGTGAGCCACTGCACCTGCCAAGAGAAAAAATCAGAGAACAATTCTTTTTTTTTTTTTGAGACAGGGTCTTACTCTGTTGCCCAGGCTGGAGTGCAGTGGTGCAGTCTCGCTCACTGCAACCTCCACTCCCCAGGTTCAAATGATTCTCTTGCCTCAGCCTCCTGAATAGCAAGGATTACAGGCATGTGCCACCACGCCCAGCTAATTTTTTGTATTTTTAGTAGAGACACGGTTTCATCATGTTGATCTGGCTGGTCTCGAGTTCCTGACCTCAAGTTATCTGCCTGCCTCGGCCTCCCAAAGTGCTGGGATTAAAGGCATGAGCCACTGCACCTGGTTCTAAGAACAATTCTTGAGAAACAAATTGGACAGAAGGATAAGGCACGTAATTAAAAAAGGATTTTAGTCCACTGAGAGAAAAAAAAGTCTGAAAACAGAATCCAAAGAGAAAAAAAACAGATAAACCTTTAAATATATATATATATATATATATATATTCAAGATACATGTATCTTATACATTTACATATCATGTATCTAAATAAGCATATAGATATAGCTTGTAGACCAGCTTGCATATATATATGTCAAGATATATCTGTATATTTATATAGATATACAGATATATATCTATAGCTTGAATACCAGCTTGAATATATATGTATTATATATATATAATATCTTATTTTTAAATATCAGCTTTTAACAAAGCTGACTTTTGATCATAGAGCTCTTTTGAAACCAATCCTTTCAAATCTCTTATTATCATAGTTCAGTATAGACAACATTGATATTTCTCTGTTTTCAATGTATACTTTTCCAAAACTAGTATCTCACAATGTCAAATGTCACACAAATATCAAACCAGAAGGAACTAGTTCACTGACCAGAAATTGAACCCCATCTATGGCCATGAAATTGCCAAATTCTATTTACTAGATTATAGGGTGAAGTGCCTTTTTTTCCTTCATTTTTATTTATTTTTTATTCTTTTAAATTTTGCAGGGGATCCAAACCTGGCAGCTTGAACATTCAAAGGATTTTTAATTCATTTCAGATCTAATCATGGCTAGCATGCTGCTTAGCTAATTTCCTGGATGTTAGCATTTCAACATCTATGTCAGTCATTAGTCGAGGTTTAGAAAAAAAAAAATGTTTGCTCTGCATTTTTATAATCTCAATAGTTTTATTTTTATTTATTTCCCCCTTTTAGACAATTAATCGTTTAATTATCTGTCGTATTGCCCTAAGTAATTGTCAGCTAAGCAACAAAGGTGTATTTTGCAGACCCATTTTGTTCATTGGGTGATCTTTCTAATTGAGCAAAGAGTGGTGTGAGAATCAGGCCACCCCCAGGACCATAAGAAGTTTGTAGCAACTCTGAGACTACCACAACAGAGTGTCAGAGCGGGAAACAAGGACCTGGGTAATTACCTCAGGTAGTGGTGAGTGATATATTTTGTTTACCTCCTAAATGGAAGCAATTTTCTCAGGATTTGTAAAGTGCATGCCCCTTCACTTTCTGGCATGATTGTAAGTTTCCTGAAGCCTTCCCAGCCATGTTTCCTGGACAGCTTATAGAACTGTGGGCCAATTAAACTAATTTCTTTATTAATTACCCAGTCTCAGGTAGTTCTTTTTAGCAATGCAAGAACAGACTAATACAGCTGGTGTGGATAAGTTTAACACATTTTAAATTAAAACTCAGACACCGTTGAAAGATAAAAATGTTTTATTCATTATATCTACACTATAGCATTTTATCCTTTGGCTAGTAATTAATTACATTTTATATTTTAAAAGGTAAAATACTGTTCTGACCACCAATATTATTGGCTATTGAGTCTGTTATTATAATGATATAATTAAAATTGTCTTGCTAATTTTATAAACATCTCTACCTTTTATCAGTAATCCATTTAAATCTATTGTATTGGGAAAATTAAAAAAATATATTGGTGACAAAACGTTCTAGGGAACATGTCAGAAAATAAAAAGTACATTTGGTGCACATTTTCAAGAAGTGCATTTGGGGATAATATTTTTAAAAGTACCAATTTTATCACACACATACAAAAAAAAGCTATTATGTTTATATTCTCCTTTACTCATTACCTTTTTTTTGGTTTGTTTATAGAGACAGATAATTGATTTTAGTGGATGTGTAAGACTAACCTAAACTTACAATCCTTCCTTTAATATTCCTTAAATAACTGCTTTTGGATAAACTATGACATTCCAAAACCCTCACTATGAAAATATAAGTGGCTCAAAGATTCGAAGGTCTAGAGTACCTCACACCTTATTGTTACTTGGTTAAAATTTGACTTAAAATTTTAGATTTGTATTAGTTCTATAGTCGGTGAAAAGGTTCCAGGTTGTTTCCCGTAATACTCCCTCCTGATTAAAAACTTCCTTGTAGTCCTATCCTCATGGATGTGGGCAGGACCTGTGATTTGCTTTTGATTAATAGAGTAAATTTACAGAGGATGGGATATCAGTCCCATGATTATGTGATATTAGATAAAACTGTCTTGCTCTCAGGTGCTGACTAGAGACTCTCCTTGTTGGTTTGATGATGTTAAAGGCCAGGACTGCAGGTAGCTTCCAGAAATGGAAGAAGCGTGAAGGAGTTGAAGGTTATCTGTAGGCTACAGTGACAAAGAAGGCGGGGCCCCAATCCTCCAGCAGCAATAGAACAAATTTTGCCAACAACATGAGTGAGAAGGAAGCAGACTCTTACCCATTCAAATCTTCAGATGACATGCCTGTCCTGGCCAACATCTTAATCAGAGCCTTGCTAAGCTGTGACCAGGCAACTGGATTACATAAACTGTGAAATAATGACTGCTTTGGTATAAGCCACCAAGTTTGTTGCAAATTGCTACAGAGGAAGTGAAAACCAGTATGTGTAATTTCTTGGAATATTTTCTATGCATGTGTCATTGATCTTAATGATGTTAACAATTTTTAAAAGGTCTCTGTAAAATGTTTAATCATTAGATTTTGATAATAGAACCACCTTGCTTTTGTACGCTAATATAGACATTATTTCTGACATACATTTTGAGCTATTTGTTGACTTTATGAAGAATATTGAAAATGCTAACCGTAAGTATTTTGCTTGAATTCTAAATAGCTGACTGCATTAACAATTGGAATGAAGTTGAAATTCATGTAAGTCAGATTTGAGAGATTCTTAAAATCTTGAAAGCCTCTAAAATTATATTGATTAATAGTTAATAATTTTTTTAGTTTTATAATTAAGGTTGACATTTAGTAAGATTTTTTCAGAAGTGGTACCCTTGAGTATATATAAATTTAAATATATGTAACCATTTAATTAACCTTATGTACTTCCTAGTGAGTTTTGCCTTTCTCTCACTTCAATAATGTCCAAAATAAGATATTGGTATTCCCAAATTATAATAAATGTCTCATCTTTTTTTGATAATCCTTCATATCGCATTTGGATCATTTAATAATTAAAGCCAAAATACATTTTAAGACTCTGTTTTTTCACCTTCCTTAATATAATCTTCAATTTAGCAATATTTTGTGAATGGATACTAGTATATAGCTAATATTTCTTTGCTGATTAAATCACATTTCTTAGTTGATTAATCATTGTTCATTAAACTTGTGAAAGTTATTAAAAACATAAATATTTGATAATTATATAATTAATTATACAAATATACGATAGTAAGTTTTATTTTTATAACAGTTTAGACTTTATAAAACACGTTTAGGTCATTCAAATTTTGAGCCACCTGAGGCCTCTGTGAGAAAAATATATTTATAACAATCTTCATTCCATCTATGTGGGGACAACAGATAGAGTAGAAAGAGGGAATGAAAAATAGAGTCAGGATATATTAGGGACTTGGCACAATGCTGTACAACTGAACTGAAGTAACCAAAAGATTGAAAGTCGTCCAAGTCATGAATAACGAATAGTTGATTAAATCTGAGTTTTAATTCTATTTCTTTTTCCCTCCTTTCTTTGTGTAGTTCTGACTGCATTGCCTGAGGGTATTTCCCCATCTATGATTTACTGGGCTATAGAACCTGTCATCATTAAAATTAGCTTAAGCATATGAACTACTACAGCTTATCCATGAACAATGTGTGAGTTAGAAGTGTCTAGCTCTCATACAGTAAAGAAATCTGTGTATAACATTTGACTCCTCCCAAATCTTAACTGCTCTTGATCAGAAACTTTAGCAATAATATAAACAGTTAATTAGCACATTTTTGTGTTGTTATATGTATTAGATACTGCATTCTTAAAGTAAAAACATGTTATTAAGAAAATTATAAAGAAGAGAAGATATATTTATCAATCATTAGGTGAAGGTTGATCATCATAAAGGTATTCTTTCTCCTCGGCCTCTTTCATCCTCCTCCTCAGAGGAAGGGTTGGTTTTGCTGTCTCCAGGCGTGGCAGACATAGAAGGGGTAGAGAAGGTGGAAAGTGGGGCATGAGAAGCAGAGTCACTCAATGTATCTTTAATTTTAAAAATGTGAGTATAAATGAATTTCTGCAATTCAACTCTGTATTCTTGATGGGTCAATTATATGTACATATTGCCAGATGCTGAAAAAGCAGACAACCATGGCATACTCATGTTCTTCTAGAAATGTATAATTAATTTGGACAGACAAAAGCACATCTAAATATTTTAGTGATTCAATCAGGTTTTCTCTAGTGTACAATGACATGTGTAGCCTTCTCCCATTCCTTTGTATAAAATGTTTTCTTCATACTGTATAAAATGATTTTCATCTCTATGAACAGTATTGAATTGTACTATCATTATGAAATAAAACTTTAAAATATCATTCTAGAATATATTTCTCAAAGAAATTGAACCAAATTGGCATTTAAAAAAAATAGTCATTCTCTCACCAACAAATTAAATTAATTAATTTGGTGTGATAGTCATAGATGTGATTATGGGAGTGCGGAGGAGAAAAGGAGTGAATTCTAGAATGTATAATTGGGGTAATAGTCTAACTAGGATCAAGAGTACAAAAGATTAGCCTCTAGCCATCAGAAGAAATATAGAGAAATCTGAGTTTATTCTGGGACTAAAAATGTAAAATTAAATTTAGTTTAAAAGTGTACTGAATGCCTATCCTGTGCCACCTCCACATTTGTGTTAGTAATTAAAAAGATAAGTCACAACCTCTGATATTGAGGTGTTGATAGCACAGAGGGGAAAATGATCACAAATAAGATTTAAATATAAGTTTATTATTATTTAAATAATATATGAATGTTATTATGGAAAAAGCTAGCAGGCCATCCTAGCAGTCTGGAAAAGGTCTTAAGAAGTACTTATGGACTCAGGCTTGAAGGATACGTAAAATTGATTAAGGCAAATAAAGTGAGAAGAACGTGTTTGTTAGAGTGTCAGTAAGAAAAAGGCACAGAAGAGCAATCACTGTGGGGAACTCTTAAATATTCGGTTATTAGAGCACACATTTCCAGAGGAGAAAAAAACAATATGATACAATATGATATTGAAGGGCTGGAGGGCTTTACCATGGGAAGTATATACTGAATTGCATAATTCTATAAAAATATATAGAGTCATTGATAGTACTTCAATAAAGGATTGACTTAGGCAACTTTGTATTTTATAATTATCTTTGCAATGTTTAAATTGAAAGAATTTTCAACACAGGCAAAACAAGATAATGAGAAAATATTAGCTACCATTTGCAAACATAACTTACCACAAAATCTCTCCTTTTCTGTTATTATTAACTTAATTTACAAATAAGTGATTGTATATAATTAACTTGCCCAAGGTTATGAGCACAAACAGAACTCATTTCTAAGTTTCTTCTGCTTTTACACATAGCTTTTTCTCTAAACTCTCTGCCAGACTTTCTCTATGAAGCCAGGAATTAAGTAGGAAATTATGGTAATAATTGAGAGAAATAACAACTTGAATATAGGCATAGCTACTATGGATGAAAATAGAATAATGAAATTGAGAAATGTTAAGGATTTAAAATCCTTGTAGAAAAGGCAAGATTCTGGAATAATTCTGGTTACTGGCTTAAATAGCAGAGAGATGCTAAGTAATGACATTAACTGAAAAGAGGAACACAGGGAGAGGAAGTGTTGAGTCATAGTTACATCATTTTGAAGCTTATCAGATGTCCAAGGAGACATATGGAGTAGACTGTAGAACTTGATGAGCATATGGCTTTAAGAAAAACAACAGAAACCTTTCAGTGTACCTTCATCTTACAGTTGAATGTTTTCTCAACTCCCTGGTCTTCACTGAAACCTGACTATGATGTCTAACAGTGACATCATAATTTATTCCTCTTTCTCACCTCAAGAACACTTCTCTGCTATTTTCTTCAAGGGTCTAGAATCATGTGATGCCACTGCTCTCCACTCATAAAAGACTTTGACATATAACTCATAACCTTCCTCAGCACCCAACCTTCCCAAGCCCCTGTAATTCTAAGTTATTTCAACTTTTATTAAAAATTAAATCATTTAAAAATTGAATAAACTCAGAATTTATTCAAAAATTGATTACAAATAATAAATAATAGATCAGAAATTGTTCTTCTTGAAGCATGGAATGTAATGATCATGACGATAGAGGTTAGACTTTATGCAAAGGGTAATTGAAAGCAATTAGAGACTTTTTAACAGAAGAAGTTATTGAGCACTTTATCAGACTTGCATTTAAGAAAGATCACCCTTTCTGGCATGTGGGGAATGGATGGAAGGAACCTACATTAGGGAAAAATGACAGTTTTGAGGAAGTCTGAGTATGCTACTAATCTGGAGTGTGGAGAAATCACCCTATTGGCTAGAATTATTAAAGAATAGGGGCCTATGGACTATGGCTTTATTTTTGTGTGTGTGTTCCTTACTGTATCAGTTTATTTTCATGGCTGCTATGAAGAAGTATCTGAGACTGGGTGATTTATAACAAAAAAAGGTTTAACTGATTCATGGTTCTGCATTGCTGGAGAGGCCTCAGGAAACTTACAATCATGGTGGAAGGCAAAAGCAGTCACCTTCTTCACAGGGTGGCAGGACGGAGCGAGTGTGAGCAAAGGAAATGCCAGATGCCTACAAAACCAGCACATCCTGGTGAAAGTCACTCATTATCATGAGACCAGCTTAGGAGAAATAACTGCCACCATCCAATTACCTTTATCTGGTCCCATCTTTAATACTTGGGGATTATAATTCAAGATAAAATTTTGTCTGGGGAAACAGCCAACTCATATCAGTTATAGAGAGAACAACCTACCCACTTTCCCCATTTAGGAAAATTCTCTACTTACTCCTCACAATATTAAAAAAAAAACAAAACTTCTACTTAACAGAAACAAAAGAAAATATCAAATATGATGTAACATAGGAATATTTGCAGATACTAGATAGGTTTTTGTTACAAATAATTTTTAGTATAAATACTTTTAGTTTAAATAACTATCTAGACAAGTAAATTATTCTTGCTAAATAATCTGCACCAGCCAAACTCATGCCCACAGCAGATTAACTCCCAATGAATTAAATAAAATAAAATGATCTCACAGACACACACACAAACACACACACACATGCACGAATATTCTATGTGGTGCATTGATATTGGGATTTGGTATCCTGTGATTTGGATTCAAGAATTATTCCATTTATGAAGTTTGGGAAGAGAAACTATTTACTTAACTAACTTTGTTCACTGGGGAGGGTAACGTTAAATACAAAAACAAAAATTGTATAAGGACTCAAGTGCAGAAGACCTTTGCCTATTCCTTGTGAAACTGTAAAGAGTGTGTGAGCATGAAATGGCATACTCTTCCTCCATTTGGTCATTTAAGTAGCCAGGTGGAAACCAGGTAACAGGCAAAGCTCTATCAGTTTCAAATATGGCTTCTTGGCTTCCTTAGAAATTCTGTTTAAACCAGAAGGGAAAAACATAGAAAAAGGCTCATGCAACACATGTTAACTGACACTGGAGGTTACACTCATCGCCTCTACACATATATTAAAATTTATGCTTTGTTGATCCAGTTTAGTCACTTGGACACAACTAATTGTATGAGAAACTGGGAATGGTAGTTAGAAAGCCAACTAAACAAACTGAATAGACAGGTAACAAAATGTGCGTGTGACTGAGCTGTTATTAGTTTCTGCCTCCCTACCAAGACTACTTTTTCTCATGTGTAAACTTGTCATATTAATTCCTCGTGGGAATGTTATGAGAATTCAAGTCAACTAATATATCTAAGAGTTTGGTACTTTATAGTTGCCAGATTGTGGTTGTTTTTACTTTTACTCTGTCATCAAATATACAAATAAAGAAGCCCCATCTTTTGATGGATGACATCAATATATTCCCCCACTACTACATCATGTGCATTGAAGATCCATGTTCACAGTCATTGTGTGCATTTATTGTAAAAAAAAAAAGTTGAAAAAATGATGGGGCTTTTAATTATGCACAATTCTCTGATTATTTTTCAAGGATATTTCTAACTCTCTTACAATGGAAATGCTTTTGGGAAATTACAAAAGATTTAAGGCTCTGTTTAGTTCGTTTCTACGCTAGAACATCTTCCTTAGGCTAATGTGGGAGTGGGCAGAATGAATAAAGTCTTCCAACTTTCAGGAGAAGCAGGGGCTTTGTGTCAAATATATCTTCGTGAAGATCTTGAGTTGAAAGACTCATTGCCTTTGGTTCCAGAGAATTACATCATCAGGTTGGCTGCTTGACTATTTTCTACTTGTAAAGTTTCTCCACATGAATAACGGAAAACCAGCAATATCTGATATAGCTCAAGCCAATGAAAATTTGGCTTAATATTTCATGGGTTTGGTAAACTTGATGAAATTATATCCTCTAAATCACAATAGCTAAGGTCAATATCTAATGGTTTTTCTAAGGCAGTGTTGTCCAGTGCAGTCATTTCAAAACAGCCATGAAAAGATAATTAATAAAGATTCATATAACAAAAACATGGCAAAAAATTTCTGAAATTAAAAAAATTAACAGCTTAAATCCACCTTCTCTACAAAATTCACAGAACCTCTGAAAAGAGGCATTC
The DNA here is from genome assembly GCF_049354715.1 of Callithrix jacchus. Classification (NCBI taxonomy): domain Eukaryota; kingdom Metazoa; phylum Chordata; class Mammalia; order Primates; family Cebidae; genus Callithrix; species Callithrix jacchus. Next base: position 175,308,108 of record NC_133503.1, on the reverse strand, counting down.
ATTTATAAAAAAAAAATTTCTTCAATCATCAGGTAATATATTTTAGGAAAAGAAATACTGGGGTAAGGGGCTATTTTTTATCATCAGATTTATATTTTGTAAGTGAGTCATATTAATGTTTGAAAAGAACATTACTACATTTGGTAGGGCAATTTTGATGGGATACTCCAAGTTTTTATATAGTGAGATAGAGTCAATGCACATTTGAAATTGCTTTTGCTCATAATTTGTTCAAAGCACTTTCAGGTATATAATATCCAAATTTAAATTAAAGATCATTGAGCAAATGGAACTATGCCAGAAATTGATAAAAATTGACTGAATAAATTATGTTTTATAAAATAATTATTTAGGTCTTAAGTCAAACAATTATATATATTTACAATATCCTTGTAAATGACACTTCATTTCAAACTGTTGAATGCACTACACTACCTTAATTTAAACATGAAATACAAATAATAATCCTGTATTAGACATTTTTAGTTAGGAAAATAGAAAATAATCTGGATAGACCAAAAATGGCAGTTTAAATACAAATATTCTGATATATATAAAACTGTTGGGAGAGCTGAATAAACGAAAACATGGAAAAACCTCTTCTAGCATCAGAAATCGCATGAAAAAGCCAATGAGCAAGCTGGTTGGGTGAGTTTCAGACCATCACCCAAAGGCCTCTGAAGAATTTCATGTCTGCTAAATCAATCAAGACACCACCAGAATTGCAATATGTGGTTAATTGTTTCTCTTGCATTTTCAAATATTTCATTGGCATAATATAACCTAGCAACTCTCATTAGAATTAAATATGTAACCATACTTCTATTAATATTTTTAAAAATAATATTTATTTGACTTGTGAATTCCTGGATGTTTAGCTATGAATGTTAAGCTGTATTCTCTACTTTAATATTTCCATTTCCAGAAAAAATTGAATTTCTACATATCATTTATTTAATAATCAATTCTCTCACAAATATTTGTGATGCTGTCAATTTAATACTTTAAGTTTTTTAAAAATTGTCCACTGGATGTCTTTGTGAGCTGTGTTCAGATCCATTGTTAATGCTGAAGTCCGTTGATACAAACATAAAACATTGTTAACATTGGGATTACAGGTGCAGTGGCAGTCACCTGAAATCCCAGCACTTTGGGAGGAAGAGGCGGGTGGATCACCTGAGGTCCAGAGTTCGAGAAGACCCTCCTGGCCAACATGGTGAAACCCTGTATCTACTGAAAATACAAAAAAAAAAAAAAAAAAAAATAGCTGAACATGATGGTGGGTGCCTGTAATCTCAGCTACTCAGGAGGCTGAGAGAATCTCTTGAACGTAGGAGGTGGAAGTTGCAGTGAGCCGAAATCATGCCACTGAAATCCAGCCTGGGCAACAAGAGTGAAACTCCATCAAAAAAGAAAAAAAAAAGAATTGCTGTAACCCCATGATATTTTAATACATCTCAGGGAATATCTCCTTAAAATGTTTTTATCCTTATTTCTCCTGTTTTCTTTTTTTGAAGGTACATTTTTTAAGCTTTTGTTTGAACCTATATATTTATCAAGTAGTCCAATTCAATGTATTCGTACTGGGATTGTAATTTTATACAATAGTTCTATTCACTGTACATATTTTAATTAATTGTTTTCTTTCTTATGATCAACATTACATTTCCTTTTAAGACAACTTAAGGTACTTATTCATATATCTAATAAAGTTTATAATTTTTAAATACATGGATCAGTGACCTTTGGAAAATATACAGTCATATAACACCACCACAATTAAAATATGGAACATTGCCATCATACACACACAAAAATGTTCTGTTCTTTTCAGTAAATCCATCAACCCTATGATTTATGTCCTCACAGTATCACCTATTCCAGAATACAGCAAATGGAATCATATAGCACCTTACTTTTTGTGTCTTGTTTACTATGCTTAACCATTATATGCTTACTCTCAACATTACAGTTTGTTGTAGAGTATGACATTCTAGAGAAACACCACTCTGTTTATCCATTCACATGTTGTTGCCCTTTTTTTTTTTTTGATGTGTCCTGTATAAAGTTATTTTTAGGTATTTTATGTTATGTATTACACTATTGCTATATAATCTCCATGATAAAAGAAATTCTATTTTGTTCATCCTATAGAACATGTTCTGACACATAGTAATCTTTCAAAATGTTTGTTGAATAAATCATTGGTAATAATGTATTGTGTCTTGTGACTTCTATTTGTTTTGACATCTTAAAATTAGTGAACTACATAAAAAATGTTTATTAACTTTAATAGCTTTTCAGTAATTCTCTTCCTTTTGCTAGAAAGAACATTCTAGATCTTCTTTTATAGTGATCACATATCTGTTTGATGTCTCATTACATTTATATCACAATTCAGTAGATAATGTCTTTAACCTTTTACTATTCCAATATTTCTGTAAATTTTATGATCATAGTTAAATACACATTTCAGTTTAATTATCAAATAGTCTATCAGTAAATTTATGATGCAGTATAATCCTGTTTTTCCATTTTTAAATGCAATAACAACCAATTACTGAGAAATATATTTTTAACTTCACATGTTGAGAAGATTCTCAAGAATACTGTAGTCACGCTACTTTTAAAAATGAGCAAACAAAAATCACAAAGAAAAATGTATATACCATTCTAATCAGCATGCCCATGTTTTCATGTGTTAAATAATTACATTTACTATTCTGTAACATGGTTTTGTCTATTAAGCAAATTATTGAACACAAAGTTTGAACACCTTTGGTTCGGATGATAATAAAAGCAGAAAAAATACAGTAATAATACTTAGTTGTATAATCTTACGTAATAACTCTTTTACTTCATTTGTTTAAGACTTTCATAAATAATTTGGAATTTAACGACTGACTTCAGTAATTTTATTAAAATAATATAAATGTGTCATAAGTTAATACTATAAAATGCAATGTTCTCATTTATAATCTTAGTCTCAATATAGTTAAATTCTCCTTGAATTCTTGATAGCTAAGTGTTTGCTCTACATATTCTTATGAAATAATTTAATGTAAAAAGTGGTATTAAAAATGCTCTATCAGATTGGACGTGAGGGCGATCTGGCTGTGACATCTGTCACCCCACTGATTGCCAGGGTTGATTGAGATGATCAGGATGGCTAGACCAGTGTTCCCTTCCTCCCTCATTGTTCCATGTGCATCCTTCACAAAGCTGCACACTCAGTCGAAGAGAACCAGTCTTGATAGAGAGGACCAGTCTTTTGTCAAGGGCATGGGAGTAGTTGCATTCCACTGTTAGAACCTCCAAACAAGGTCTCAAAATTGCACTTTGTTAAATAATCTATCCATTCATTTTTTATTATTTTAAAACCATTTATATTAAAATAATTATCAGGAGAATCAGGTTTGCTAATTACCAATTTCAAAAGAGGACTTCCAATGCGGAGAGGGTAGCAAATATCATCCACAAGGAATAGCAGTCCTAACACTTCTGCCCACTGCGTCTTGGGCTCCAGTTTCACCAATTGCCTGAATGTGATGTGGTGACAGATGAATCAATGGGGTGACAGACGTCACAGCCAGATCGCCCTCACATTCAATCTGAGAGAGCATTTTTAATACCACTTTTTACATTAAATTCTTTAACTTATATGAAGCAAGTCATATGAAATAGGTTCATTTCTTACAGATAGGCATCAAGGGACAAAAAAATAAGTAAATAAAACCTAGACTCCATTGTGAGCCAGTCCCCTCAGGCTGGAAAACGCTGTTCATGGAGGATGGAGTCTTGACTGAGCTTGCTCCCCTTTGCGTGCAAGGCAGTCTGCCCCTCTTTGCCTGAAATTCAGCCTGCCTCAGGTTATACACCTCAGGGGCAATGTGACTCACTGGACAAAGCTTTGAAGTGCATCTTGCTTTCACAGGAGAGAGAAGTAAAGCCCAGTTTGTCCCAGGCAGTTCTCTCTGACTCAAGATGTTCCATTTCCTAAGTGCGACGGGAACAAGGCCAAGATTGTTTCAGGCAGTTCCTCCCTATCTCAAGATACTGCATTTCTCATACATCCTATTCTTAAAGCTACCTGCAGGTAGATAAGGAATAACTGGGTCCTTCCAAGCCACCTGGAGAAGTCTCCCATATATAGGTTAATAGGAAAGTGAAAAAGAGTCCAGAGCAGTCTCATATCCTCTTCTCCCAACTTCCCACCATGATAATTCCATACAAAACTACAGTATAGTATCAAAACCAGGAAATTGACAATGGTCAATTGAAATAATCTATACTCTCATTTAGGTATGTGTGTCTGCATGTGTCTCTGTGTGCATGTAGTTCTATTAAAGTTTACCACATTTAAAGATTAATATACCCACAACCACAATCAAGATACAAAACTATGCTATCACTACCAAGAAATTTCCTAGTGCTATTTTTTTTTAATTATACCTGCCTAGCCCACTGCCTCTATAATTTCTGGCAATCATTAATCTTTTCTTGATCACTTCGGTTTGGTCATTTTGAGAATGTATGTAAAAGGAATCATTTGGGATGCAAACTTTTAAGGATTTCTTTCCTTTTTTCCTATTCAGCCTCATGTTCTAGGGATTCATCCAACCAAATTCTTGAGTATTAATAGTTCTTTTTTTTTTTTTATAATGAGGGCCCTGGGATCCTAATCAGAAAGGAAACTTGAACCATGAACAAATCCTGTGTAACAATTGAATAAAATGCTATTTTATTTTTAAATGTTGCTAGTCATCTCAGAAATTATGAAGTATATACCTTTTACTTAAAATATAATATACAAATCTTCAGTGTTTCAGTAACCAAAAATTCAGTTCGTATTCAGACTTGTACACTTCTCATAGTTATACCAATTTTCTTTTTAAGTGCTTACTTTGTTGGGAAACCAAATCAGTTCTGATAAAAACAGCAGCTGCTTTTTAAAAGCCATGCTTCATGATGTCCAAAGTAACTCCCCTGGGACCATGTAAATGCATATGGCCTGGAGGAAGATCAGCCTGTATTTAATATTTATATTGGATGCCAGTTCACATTACCGCTGACTCTTGTGAAAACTGATGCAGAAATTTTAATTCTAAAATGTCCTCACTTTTTGGATAGCTGTCATGCATTTTATTCTTAAAAAATAACATTACTTTGAAAGTAGGCTATCACTAATTAAAAACAAACTCCATACAGTAAATCCAGCTCCTAAAATGACATTGCAGTTCATTTGATGTCTTCAAGGCTAGATATTTCTACCACAGGATAAATTTGATTGTCATAAGTCTTCCTGCTTTGAACGACTCACTTCTTCACCAAAAAACAACGTCTGAGCTTGCTTTTCAAAATATAAAGGGAGCCCAGTTTTACTCGGTGTAGTAAATAGCCTACAAGATGTCCCCCAGAGATCTCCTTGTCCCAGTGCTATTATCTTTTTTAATTGTATCTGGATTGTTGAGCCTTGCTGTAGTTTGAATGTTTGTCCTTTGCTAAACTGCTGCTGACATTGAATCGCCATTGCAAATTACAGTATTGAGTGCTGGGACCTCTAAGAAATGAATAAACCATAAGTCTACACTTCTTAATGGATTAACGCTGTTATTGTAAAAGTGGGTTCATTATATAAGGACAAGTTGGCTCCCTTGTCTCTCTCTCTCTCTCTCTCTCTTGTTTACCTACCTCCATGTTCCCTCAAAAGATACCAGCTCCTTGATCTTGGATGTCCTAGCTTCTAGAATTGTGAGAACATAAATTTCTGTTCATTAGAAATAACCCCCTCTGTAGTATTTTATCATAGCAGCACAAAATGGACCAAGGAAGGCCATGTGACTAACAGCATAAGCAGAAGTCACGATACGTACGTCACATCAGAACTTAGATCACAAAGACTGAAGCTTCTGTTTGAGGACTTTCTTTTTCTGTTTTCTCTCTCTGTCTCTCTTCTGTTATCAGTCACCCTGTGGGAAACCAACATACATAGCATGAGGATATTCAGAGATCCTATGTAGAGGTTCCTGAGGCAAAAACTGAGGTCTGCAGCCAAGAACCAGTAAGAAGCTAAATCCTACCAACAACCATAGGAATGCTTGGAAGAAGGTATTCAAGGTCTAGCTGACCATTTGAATGTAACGTCATGAGCATCCCTGAGCCAGAACCATGAAGCTAGCTGCTCCCATATTCTTAACTCACAGGATATAGTAAATATTTATAGCTTTAAGCTTCTAATGTCAGGAATAATTTATTATGTAGCAATAGATAACTGGTACATAACTAATATATATATTGAATGCAAAGTTTTTGTCACAGAAGTGAAATACCCCTATAGCAACATCATAGGAGTGACTTTAGAAATGGCAGTTGGCAGGAGCTGAACAAAACTGTAAGGATTCTAAGGAAATATGTGATAAGAGCTTGAGCCTCAGACACTTCTTTTATAGAATTTGGGGCTTTGGGGAGGTACTGGTGAGTCTTTAACGAAAGGCAAAAATGCTTATAGGAAACTATTAAAAAAAAGAGATTCATGTAAATGAGTGCCAGAACATTCAACAACTCTGTTGTCTGTAGTAATGTGAAAGGTAGAAAACGTACCTAAAGGACTAGGTGATTTTGCTAAGAAGATTTCCAACCATAATGTTGCAAGTCTGTCTTTATTTCTTCTTGCCACTTCTAGTAAAATGTAACAAGACAGTAATAAGTTAAAAGCATAGCTGCTAAGGTAAAAGTAGCTCGGTCTCATTGGTATTACAAGATTTGCAGTCTCTCCGAATGGCAAGCAATGTTAAAATTAAGAAATGGTTTCCAATCAGAAATCACATTCAGGACATTTATTCTAAAGCATAATCTGATGGTGAAGCTGAGCGTATGACTCTAAAATCCTCTAAAACCTCGGAAATGTCAAAGATGGTACATCTAAGCACTGTTTAGTCAGATCAAATGCTATCTAAAGAAGTTACAGGTATGCCTAAAAGATTGTTTTCCACTATTGAAATGGAAGCTGTTGTAGTATTTGTTTTAATAGTCACTAACTTGTCTCCCTTCTTCTTTCCTGTTCTGTTGTTCCTACCTCAAATCTATTCACTGTAAATTTTGCAATTTCTTCTAAAGATTACCTAGATAATATCTTTCTTCTACTTAAAACCCTGCAATTACCCCAATTGCACTCAGAATAAAAGCTAAATTTCTAAAAATAGCCTGGAGTGTCTGCATAATATGGTCCTGGTACCCCTTGATCTTATCATCAGTTGCTATTTTCAACACCAAGGAGAACAGACCTGCAACTAGGAATTTAGTAGAAATATAAATTGGATTTAAAAAATACAGAACAATTAAATAAAATAAGGAGAGAAATAAAAGAATCCGGAAGAATATGTTGAAAGGGAAGGTTGGCAAAGGAGATCCAAAAATAGTCTATTGGGTACCTCTCACTGGATAGTCTCACTTCCCCTAACCTCAAACCCATTCATAAACATATATATTAAGCTTTCTATTTGGTTCTCAGTGTCTAATATAAATAACAAACTTACATATAATATAAATGAACAAACAGGGACGGTCACGCACTCGATAAAAGTCTCCTTCAGTGAAGACAGAGGCCAAAATAATAATAACAATAAAATATATAAGAAATACAAACAGAAGAAAACTTGAAAAAAATTGTTTTAAGAGTATTGAGAGGATAATTATGTTTAAATATTAAATATAGAATACTATGCCAAATAAAAAATAAATGAGTAAGAAAAATTCCTAGATATTCAAATATGCTCTTTCAGCTTAAAACAACATTAATAAAATAATTAGATGATCTTTTTAAATGCCCTTAAATGGCAAAGGGATGGAAAATAAGACAAGAAAGATAGAAAGTTATACTATATGAACAGAAGATTAAACATCTGAAAGGGAATTTGTGGATCCCATAATCTCCATGTGTCATGCATGGGAGGAACCTGGTGAGAGATACTTGATTCATGAGTTAACCCCATGTCGTTCTCATGATAGTGAGTTCTCTCATAGGATCAGATGGTTGGATAAGGGGCTTTTCCCCTTGGCTCTGCCCTTCTCTCTCCTTCCACCACATGAAGAAGGATGCCTTTGCATCCCCCTCTGCCATGATTGTATGTTTTGTAAGCCTCCCCAGCGATGCAGACCTGTGAGCTAATTAAATACCTTTTCTTTATAAATTACATAGTCTTGGGTATTTCTTCATAGCAGCATGAAAACAGACTAATATAGTAAATTAGTACTGCAGAGAGTAGTGTGCTGCTATAAGGATACCTGAAAATGTGGAAGCAACTTTGGAATTGGGTAACAGGGAGAGGTTGGAATAGTTTGGAGGGCTCAGAAGAAGACAGAATAATGTGGGAATTTGGAACATCCTAGAGACTTGGAGGGCTTAGACAACAGGAATATGTCAGAAAATTTGGAACTTCCTAGGGATGTGTCGAACAGTTTTGACCAAATGGCTGATAGTAATATTGACAATGAAGCCCAGGTTGAGGGGGTCTCAGATGGAGATGAGTAACTTCTTGGGAACTGAAACTTTTTGCTTTAGCATAAAGACTGAAGACATTTTGCCCTTGCCCTAGAAATCTGTTGAACTTTGAACTTGAAAGAGATGATTTAGAGTATCTGGCAGAAGAAATTCCTAAGCAGCAAAGCATTCAAGAGAAGGGAGAGCATAAAGGTTTGAAAAATGTGCATCCTGATTATGTTATAGAAAAGAAAAACCCATTTTCTGGGAAGAAATTCAAACCTGCTATAGCATCTAAATGTTGATTACCAAGACAATAGGGAAAATGTCTCCAGGGCATATAAGAGACCTTTGCAGCAGCCCCTCCCATCACAGGCCCAGAGGCCTAGGAAGGAAAAATAGTTTCATGGGCCAAACCAGGTCCCCCAGCTCTGTCTATCTCAGGACATTGCTCCGTACATCCCAGCTTCTTCAGCTACAGCCATGGCTAAAAGGGGCCAAGGTACAGCTCGGATCATTGCTTCAGAGGGTGCACACCCAAAGCCTTGATAGCTTCCACATGGTGTTAGTCCTTCAGGTGCACCGAAGTCAAAAATTGAGATTTGGAAATCTCTGCCTAAATTTACGAGGATGTGTGGAAATGCCTGGATGTCGAGGCACAAGTTGGAGCCCTGATGGTGCAGATGGGAAATATGGGATCAGAGCGCCTCACGGAGTCCCCACTACAGATCTGTGAAAAGAGGGCCACTGTCCTCCAGACCTCAAAATGATAGCTCCACCGACAGCTTGCACATGTGCCTGCAACAGTGGCAGACACTCAACATTGGCCATGAAAGCAGCCAGGTGTGGGGCTGTACCCTGCAAAGCCAAGGGCAAGAGCTGCCCAAGGCCATGGGAGCCCAAATCTTGCATCAACATTACCTGAATGTGAGACATGCACTCAAAGGAGATTCTTTTCGAAGGTTAAGGTTTAATGACTGCCCTATCGAATTTTGGACTTGCATGGGGCCTGTGGCCATTTGTATGGGCCAATTTGTTACAGGAGTTGTTAAGAAATTATTTTAGGCAGAAAGAGAGGGTAAGGGTTCCTCAGTAAGGTTTTTTTTTTTTTTCTTTCTTTCTTTCTTTAAAAGCAGCTCCGTTGGGGGGTGGCTCAAACCTGTAATCACAGCACTTTGGGAGGCCGAGGCAGGTGGATCACGAGGTCAAGAGATCGAGACCATCCCGGTCAACATGGTGAAACCCCGTCTCTACTAAAAATACAAAAAATTAGCTGGGCATGGTGGCGCGTGCCTGTAATCCCAGCTACTCAGGAGGCTGAGGCAGGAGAATTGCCTGAACCCAGGAGGCGGAGGTTGCGGTGAGCCGAGATCGCGCCATTGCACTCCAGCCTGGGTAACAAGAGTGAAACTCCATATCAAAAAAAATCAAATCAAATAAAATAAAAGAAGCTCCAGAAATATTTCTTTTCTAGCAGGAAAATGGCTTGACGGGCCAGGCTGGCACGCTGTGATAGGCAATTTTTGACCATTAGAAACTGTGTCCATCCAACATTGCAATTCCTGCTTTCTTATTTTCACCACGTGATCCAAACATCATGGCCGCCTTAAGATAACACCACTTGTGCAGGACATCATGGTGACCTGCATTTGCATAGTGAAAGGCTAGGGTGGGAGGACCAGTTTTTTTTTTTTTTTCTTTTTGGAGCCTTTGTGAATGACATACCTGGTCAAACCAATTCCCTGGGCCCTATGCAAATCAGACACTGTTTCCTCCAGCCTCCTAATCAATCAACTGTTTTCTGCCACACTCTCTACTCAGAGCCTCCATCCCTGTTTCTTACGAGGGAGGTTTTTCTTTTTTCTTGCCTATTAAACTTTCGGCTCCTTGAAAGCACTCCATGTGTGTCCATGTTGTTCATCTAATTGGTGAGAGACAAAGGACCCTAGTGTTCCTCCAATCTTCAGAGCCACATCAAATTTCTCCCATTTGGAATAGGTGTATATACCCAATGTCTGCACCCCTATTGCATCTAGGAAGTAACTAACTTGCTTTTGATTTTACAGACTCAAAGGCAGAAAACACTTGCCTTGTCTTTGATGAAACTCTGGACTTGGACTTTGGGGTTAATGCTGGAATGAGCTAAGACTTTTGGGGATTTTTGGAAAGATATAATTGTGTTTTGAAATGTGAGGACATGAGATTTGGGAGAGGACATGGGTGGAATGATAGGGTTTGGCTATGTCCCCATCCAAATCGTCTATCTTTCTATCTAGATATAAGATTGATACATGGGGATGGGGAGAGAGCAGAAAATGAATAATGAAGTAACTTTTAACTGTAGTAAAAATTTGAAATTTTATGAGAAAGGGAATACTACCTGACTCAGAATTGGTCAAAGGAAGACTTAAGCACATTTAAATGTTAGAGTTTGTTTGAGCATTCAGCAATTCATTAATGGAGCGGCAGCAGATCACAAGTGGTCAGCATTTCAGGTGAGAGGGTTAAGAAAGAAACTTCCTTAAAGTGATTACAGAATGAAGACAAAGAGAACAAATTTGTTCGGTTAGAAAGAAAAATTCCTACAGGAGAGTTGGTTTCTGACTGGTTAGAGTTTTACTTCCAGTTTACTTTTTACATTAGCCATTGGATTGTTTCTGTAGGACTTCAAAGTGGTAGAGCCACTCCTGTATAATGACCCTCCAATTAGAATTTGTTTATTAACAGACATTATAAATATTTACATTATTATAACTATGTAAATTAGACATTGGAAATATTAATATAGTTATAATAATGTAAATATTTATAATAATGTAACCTGAAATATTGTGAAATTGTGACATTGTTGTGAGAAAGTTGGGGGTTGAGAGCAAAATTTTTAATTACCATAAAATTTATCACTTAAAGCACCAAACAACAGTAGTGTTTAATTAAATAAATAAAACTAAATAGATAAATAGTAGACTGTAACTAAAAATTGAAAATAGTTTCCTCTGGAAATAACTCAAAATCAAAGTTGGTGAGATAAAAGAATTTGCAAGTTATGAGTTTATAGTATTTTTTTTTTTTACAGCTTAGCTGCTTGTATCTTTTAATTTGGTAAAAAAAAAAACAACTTTTTTTGGAAAAATGTATATCTTTTGAAGATTCAGCAGAAACAATTTCAAATATACTAAATATTGTTTACATATATGCCAAAAATGATTGCTACAATGCTAAAACAACAGCAAGTTTCAAAATTTTCCATTTTTTGCAATACTTACCAGACATAATTATGCACACTTCTTTCTGCTATTTTCTTGAATGTTCAATGGGTATGCAATTGTATAATTTCTTATGAATAGTTTAAGAGCCAATTTTCATTTATTATCTCATCATAATGGAATAAGCTTAAAAATATTAAGCTACTCTAATCACATTATCTAAGCATTATAACATATTACAGCAGTTCATCTATATTAGCAACACTTTTTAGCATATAAATGACTCCATGAGTGAATGAAACCAATAAGGACACAGGAGGAGGACTGGCTCAGTGGTACAGACATATCCGAGTTTAGATTTCTTAAAAATAATGAAAACTTTTAGATGTTTTATTTGAAATTGATGACAAATTGTTTATTTTTAGTGATGCTTTAAGAATTTTGGGAAAAGGAAACTAGAAAATGATTCCAAATAATCTATACATTTTTTTGTTTTAAAAAATATTTTTAATAGGAAAAAAGTGAACTATAAAATCTATTTTTACATCTTTCAGTGACTCACTAAAAAAAATTTACAGTGATTTAAAATGTCTCTAAAACACAATGAAGAGTGTCAGATTAAGCCACATGTATTTTAGATTCTTTTATTAATGACTCTTAAACGTAGGCATATTCATGTTATTTATTGTAATATGAGGATATGTGTAATTTACTCAGAGGATAGACATTAGGCTTGATAAGTACTGAAAAAGAGAGATATTACTGAAATAGCAACCATCTATTACCAAGTGCACTGGAATTTACTGAGGTCGTTGCCAGTTACTTGTGCCTGTTGGGGAGATAAGTACATACCTAGAGTTTCCAAAAGTGCTAGAACAGTCCAAAAGCTATAAGGAAAAGCTAAGTCAGCTTAACTAACTGTCTAATGAAAGCACCTTTGTAGGCAGATGGCATTATAGGAAGCTGACTAACTCTGTGAGGACTAAACCGAAACTTGGATATTTGATATGGAGTCTTCTGCTGAGGACTGTGTTGCATTTCTTGCTTTGTGTATTCTTCTTTGTGCTGAGCTGTATTCATTGCCTTCTTTGCTGTTGTCTTTATATAATCACAATTACACTCTGTCCACCATGTAGATTGGTGACTAAAAGAGAAGCAATGTAATGTTCTCAGGACCTAAGGATCAAGGTGAGTGGCCATAGATGTTAGAAATGGAAGGTTTCTAGAATGGCAGACATGTCCCACTTGTTCCAGAATATAAGTTGTCTTATTCTGCCAGGGCTGCAACACTGAACTCCAGAGAATAGATGACATTAACAATAGGAAAAATTTTCCTATAGTTCTGGAGATTGGCAAGTCCAAGACCAAGGTGCCAGCCAATTTAGTTCCCAGTGAGCAGCTCTCTTCCTGGCTTGTAGACAGCTGCCTTCTCCTGTATCCTCAGGTGGCTTTTCCTTGGTGTGTGGCACAAAGAGAGAGGAATCTCTCTCTACCTCTTATTTGCTCTCTCAGTTTATTGGATTAGAATCTCTACCTTTATGAGCTCATTTAATTTTACCTCTTAAAAGCCCTATCTCCAACTATAATCATATCAGAAGTTAAACTTTCATCATAATAACTTTGGATGACACAATGATCCATGGCACAACCCTCTGTATTTAGTAATGAAAAATAAAAATAAAAGGCACACTCTCAAGGGGTGACCATATACTTCTATAGATGGGATGAAGTAAATTGAAACCAGTGAAGGATGAAGGCATTAGAACTTTGTACAAAACTGTCTGAGGAAGACACGAGTAGGGTGGTATTGTTGGTTATGGTGCAAGGCCCCACAACCACTGAGAGTTTCCAGTAGATTGGTAGTTGGCAGCTAGCAATTTTCTGGAAGTACCAATATCATTTTTAAATTTGGGATAGATTAGTCTTGCAGTTTGAATATGTTATAACTACACCAAATCCTCCTATAGAAGTGTTCAGAAAAGCAGGAACTATAAAAGATAGAAAATAAAGAGATAACTAAGATTTTAAATGCAGGAGGGGGAATGATGATAATAAAGTCATGCCTTTTTTTCTTAAAATAATGTAGTAAAGAAGAAATCTGCTTACAAATTAATGTTTGAAAATTTGTGTTTTTAATAAGCACCCCCTCCTTGGGGCATTATTGATTCTACACTTTGTGATTTGTGGAATCTAATAATATTTTAGTGATGTATATAGTATAAAGTTCAGATGTTCAAGAGACTACTGAACAAAACAATAAAAATTATTTAATGGAGAAATGCAGCATTATTAGCAAAATGTACAAAAAGCTCTCTATTTCTTCTTTAAAGACAAATGAGTATCATATGGCTGAGCATATAATGGTCCAAGTTCAAATGTTTGAGTTAAATGTGCCTTTAAAATTTGGAAAATGTTACATTATTTTGATTTCCTGAGTACATAGAGTTTTAAAGTTAACCTACATGTTTTCATAATTACTTATCACTGATATAATTATTTGCAAGATGAACTCCTAAGATATAAGAAGAGAGGGGCTGGTGTTTAACATACATAGAAAAAATAATTATAAATATATTTATATGAAAGTTTTCACAAAAGGAAACTACAGGTAATGCAAGAAGAATTAAATAGACATACCTGAATAACAAGAATGAATATACCTGTAACAGGCATGTCTAAGGTTATCCCGACATGTTCACAGCCTGGTATTTATAGCCTGATAATGATGCTTTCTCCTTGATTAGCTCTCTTCTACCATACACAATACCTCAATGTGTAGTCAAATGTCACTTAGACATGAGATTATAAGAGACTGACTTTTGTTTTGTAAAGCAAAAATACACCTTCCATTTCCAGCTTTCATAAAAAAAGTTGCCATTTGAGGAAGTCCCTATGATAAGAAACTGAGAGTAGTGTCAGGAGTTCAGTCAGTTTGAAACTGATGCCTTAGGTCCAAGTACTAAAAAAGAAACAAAATTATGTAAATGACCTTAGAAGTAAGTTCTCACCTGTGGAGCCTTCAGATGAGACCCCATCTCTTGATAACACCTTGATTGCATCCTCATAAAAGACACTAAATTTGAGGTCCCATCTAAGCTGCCACTGGATTCCTGACTCACAGAAATTGTGAGAAATGAATTTATGCTATTTTAAGCCAGCAAGATTGTGGTAATCTTCTACATAGCAATAGATAACTAGTAAAACATCTTTCTTAATTAAAGATATATGAAGGCAAAAATTTAATAAAAATATAGAAAGCCTAAACAGTATAATAAAAATACATACACATATATATATATCATGGATAGTATGTTTTTGTGTATGTCAAATTGACCAGGCCACAGTTCTTAATCTATCAAATGCTAGTAAAGGTATAGGTATTGCTGTGAAAGTATTTTGTTAAAGTGATTGAAGTCCCTAATCAGTTGACTTCAAATAAGAGAGATTATCTTACATATTCTGTATGTCTTAATTTAACTTCATGAGGGATTATCTTATATATCCTGTATGTCTTAATTTAATGGAGGAAATAGCATGCATATAAACAGAAACAGAAGAACCTTAGGAGCAAATCTGAGGCTTTCCTGAAGAAGATATTTGGTCTGTGAATAGCAGATTTAACTTGAGCATGAGAATTTTAGTTTGCCCTCCCAGCAGCCTGTCAGACACTTTTGGACTTGCCGAACCATCCCACATAATCATATAAATCAGTTATTTGCATTAAACCTCTTAGTCTATATCTTCAGTTGCCTCTGTTTTTCTGGTCAAAAGCTAACTGATTTAGATTTTTGTACTGAATGTGGTCCTTGAAGAACATAATTTTAAGAATTTGCTTTCTAAATTAGTTATGGGTTTCCTGAAATTGGGTCTCTGATCTGGTTAAATTTATAGGCATTAATGAGTTTATTTCTGGTGGTAAAGACAGCACTGGTAGATCGTGGCAAGATCTGATAACAGAGATGTGTAAATGTCACCAATGCTTGTCCCTAATCAAATGCCTGTAGATGTTGAAGTTTTTGTGACCATTTATTTGATATCTAGAACATTTCAGTCTAATTAAGGAATATAATAGGTTTGGCTGGTTGCTGGAAATTGCTCTAGGGAAGTGAAAAAAGGAAATAATTAGCTCAGGGTTTCCAAGTTCCAGCTCAAGCTCTACACCCAAAGAAACCCATGTTATCTCCTGAAGCCACAGAGATGAAATAACTAAAAATCAATCTCAAGGTTATCCCTCAAATATCCAATAGAGTTAGTTAATAAACTATTTTTTGTCAATAATGAAGATTTTGATGAAAATCAATATAGTAACACAACCTCCTTTTCAGATACAAAAATTTTCCAAATCTATAAAAATAATAGTAAAAAACAATCACATATAAGCAATTAATATATGTAATTATTATAAATACTCATAGGGTTCAACTAAAGTAATACAGACAGCTTTATTTTATCAAATGCATACATTAATGGAAAAAGACGAATTATACATTAAAATAAAATTCACTATAGAAAAAGTAAATCAAAATGAAAACAATGAAGAAAATAGCATTTGTATAAACAGAAAGTAGTAAGTTATGACAAAAAATATACTGGAACTAAGTAAAAGCTAATTCTTTACCAAAAAAAAAACAAAAAAACAATAAAATAGTGTCATTTAAAGGGAAGACAGAGGCTGGAGCAAGAGGGTTGAATAAAAGGCTCCACTGATCATCTCCTCAATGAGGACACCAGTTTGTTGTCTTCACATGTACACACAAGCACCTTAATAAACCCCCCAAATCATGTGAACATTCACAATACCTGTTATTAATCTTATATCACTGAAAGAAGCACTGAGGAGGGTAGACAACAGTCTTGAATCACTAGTGTCATCTTTTGACTATGCCAGCACTGGACTCATGACACAAAGAGGAATTTGTCAACTTGGGAGAGTGAGAAGTTAGCAATTACGAGACATTGCATTGAATCCAATGCTTCCTGTCATAGCAGAAAGCAAAACTAAGCTGAACTCAGCTGATGACCAGTCACAGAAGGAGTGTTTAAACCAGCGCTAGCCAGAGAAAAATCACCCAACTCAGTAGTCAGAACTTTTAGTTCTGGCAAGCCTCACCACCATGTGCTAAAGTACTCTAGAACTCTGAATTTCAACTTAAAAGACAGTGTAGACCACAATGACTGAAACTGCTAAGTAAGTCCTAGTGCTGAAATGGGCTCAGAGCCAGTAAACTGGGAGGTCACATGACCTATTGAGGCAGCAGGCAGGGCAGCAAAAGGAGTGTTTGTGCCAGCCCTCCATCAGACCCAGTCTGTACAGCTTGCAGCTGCAAAGGAGGCCCTTTCTTTTGCTGGAGGAGAATAGAGAGGACTTTGTCGTGCATCTTGGATAATAGCTAAGCCATAGTAGGATAGGACACCAGTTAGAGTGGTGAGGGTCCCCTTCCAGACTCTAGCTCCCAGACAACATTTCTAGACAGAGCCTGGGCCAGAAGGGAACACACTGCCTTAGAGGGAAGGATCCAGTCTCATCACAATCCATCAGCTGCTGAATAATGAGCCCTTGGGATCTGAATAACCAGCAGTGATACCCAGGTAGCACACTGTGGGCCTTGGGTGACACTCTGAGACTAGCTGGCTCAGGTGAGACTCACCATGTTCCCAACCATGATAGCTATGGGGAGAGACTCCTTTTGCTTGAGATACGTTGAGGGGAAACTGTAGTGTCGCACAGACCCTGACTCAACAACGGATAAGTAAGTTCACACACATACAGAATACAGTGAATGAGAGGGCAGGGATATCTAGGCCACTAGCAGATATTTGAGGAGAGTGTTGTAAAGAGATAGCAGCTGTCAGCCGTGTCACACTGGCCTCTCCAGCCTTCATTCAGCACACATTAAATGACAAAAGCTTTGAGTCAACACCACTACAGTAAAGAGATTAAAGGACAGGTCCCAAGGCCTAAAGCAAACACCATTAGTAGGTAATATCCTTGGTTGACCTCCCCTGAGAGAGCCATCTGTGATAATCAAATGTTAGTTTATAGGACCACATGAGTCAACTGTTATTCAGATAAACTCCCCCACATGTCCTAGCCATTTGCTTGTCTTTATAAACTAAAGGTAAAGGGGCTAAGACTGCCTTCAGCCAAAACTTCTACTGAAACTATGCAACTTCGTGGCCTTCTAAGAAGGTTTGTGTCTATATTCTATAACTTTCTCTAACATTTTTCCCTTAATATTTTTGCACCTACCCTGACTGAACTCCCACAGAACACTAAAGGGAACTAGGTTTTGTACCTTAGGTACCAGTTCAGCTTAAGATGGTAGAGCACCAAGCACGCTCCTGTGTTCCCAATTCCAGGTCTTGACTCTTAGAAAAAATTCCGGACCTTCACTGGGCCAGAGGGGAGCCCATTACCCTGAAGGTTAAGTCCCACTGGGTTTTTGAAGGGTTATTGGCAGTTTCCTGGAAGTAATGCTGATAAGCCTGTGCTTCTAGTAGTCACAGGCTGACACTACTCTGCCTGTGGAAAGGGGAGTAAAGAGTGAGAAGGACAGTGTCTCATAGTGCCAGTTCAAGTGGAGTACAATAAAACATCAGGTAGACTTCCAAGGTTTTTGACCCTAGTCCCTGGCTCCCAGATGGAAGTTTTGGACCTGCCTGGAGCCTGAGGAATCTTCCTGCCCTAAAGGGAAGGCCACAGCCCAACTGGATTCGCCACCTGTAGAGCCCTAGGGCCTTGCAGAAGTATAGGTGGTAGTCACATAATAATTATGTAGGTGGTTGAACAAGAACCTGTGCTTTGCTAGCCTTGGGGTGACCCAGCACATTTCTAGTGATGTTGGCCACAGAGGGGTTTTGTTACCCCAGGCCATTTAGAACAGAGACAGGGGGAAGAAAGTAAATAAAGGAGCAATAGTCTCTGCCTGGTAATATAGAGAACTCTGCTGGATGTTATCCAAGACAATCAAGGAGGTTTACAAGTCTGTAAGAACCACAGGTTTATTGGACTTGGAGTGCCTCCCAATGCAGATAAGGATTAAATCACAACATTAAAGTTCTTTTGAATACCTAAAAAGCCTTCTCAAGAAAGATGGCTACAAATAGGAAAGAACAGAGAAGACTACACTAAATATCTAACTTTTTAATGCCCAGACACAGATAATATCCACAAGTATCAATACCATCTAGGAAAACATGACATCACCAAATGAACTAAATAAGACACAGGGAACAACCTAGAGAAGCAGAGGTATGTGACCTTTCAGACAGAGAATTCAAAATAGCTGTCTTGAGGAAACTTAAAGAAATTTAAGATAACATAGAGAAGGAATTCAAAGTTCTATCAGATAAACTTAACAGAGAGATAAAAATAATTAGAAACAATCAAGCAGAAATTCTAGAGTTTAAAACAGGTAATTGACACTCTGAAGAATGCATCAGTCTTTTAATAATAGAATTAATCAAGTACAAGAAAGAATTAGTGAGCTTGAAGATAGGATATATGAAAATACAATCAAATGAGATAGAGGAAGAAGGAATAAAAAGCAAAGAAGCATGCCTACAGGATCCAGAAGAGTCTCAAAAGGTCAAATTTAAGAGTTATTGGTCTTAAAGAGGAGGTAAAGAAGGAGACAGGGGTAGAAAGTTTAATCAATGAGTAGTAACAGAGAACTTCACAAATCTAGAGAAATATATCAATACACAAATACAGGAAAGTTTTAAAATACCAAGCAGATTTCATCCAAAGAGGACTACTTCAAAGTATTTTATAATGAAACTCCTAAAGGTCCAGTATAAAGAAAGGATCTTAGAAAAAACAAGAGAAAATAAACAAATAACATTCAATGAATCTCCAATACATCTGGCAATCAACTTTCAGTGGAAACCTTACAGGCCAGAGAGAGTAACTTATATATAAAGTACTAAAAAAAATTCATTTTATCCTAGAGTATTATATCTGGTAAAAATATCCTTCAGATATAAGGAGCAATAAACAGTATCCCAGACAAAGGAAGCTGAGAAATTTCATCTCAGCCCCTTGCCAACATGGGACCACCAAGGCTCATGATACTCTCCTGCCACTTAGGCCTCACTTGGGCCTGGGCCTGCCACTCAAGGCACCCTACCCACTTGGTCTGACTGTATTATACCTTGTACCTGTATTTGGTGGTTCTCAAACTCTTGTCCTGCATCCAAGAATGAGGATACACTGACAATCTGAATAAGGAGGAGGGCAGGGAAGAATTTTATTGAGTGACAGAGAAGCATTCTCTCAGTGAAGAGAGAATGCAGGGATGGTACTCCATCCCTTCAGTCAGGTGGTTTTTCTCTCAGTGTGGCTGGGTCTGAGGCTTTCATGGGCACGGAATAGGGGAGTACATGCTAATTGGTTTGTGAGTATGCAAAAAACATTAGAGCAAATACATTACTCAGAGGTGGGCACAACAGTGTAGAAAACCAATTAGAAAAGGGTAGGTATATGTAAAATAGGTGAAGAATGGATATGAATCAGAGGCAAGTGCACCAAACAGGAAGACAGGTTCTCAGTCTGGTCCATGGATTTTACTAGTAGCTTGGCTTTCAGCCTTCAAACTGTCTTTGGCTTGGAGGTATGTTCTATTGGGGACCCATCTGTATCTGCCTAGGCATTGGCCTGCCTTCTGCCACTATCAGTATTCATGGCAAAATTGACCAGATATAAAGGAGAAATAAAGACTATCCCAGACAAATAAAGCTAAGGGAGGTCATTAACACTAGACCTGTCCTATAAGAAATAAAAAAGGGGGTACTACAAACAGAAGGATGGTAATGAGCAATGAGAAATCACTGAAGGTACAAAACTCACTGATACTAGTAAGTACACAGAAAAACTCAGA
Source organism: Callithrix jacchus (assembly GCF_049354715.1). Lineage (NCBI taxonomy): Eukaryota > Metazoa > Chordata > Mammalia > Primates > Cebidae > Callithrix > Callithrix jacchus. Next base: position 175,287,544 of record NC_133503.1, on the reverse strand, counting down.
ATAGTAAAACATATACTGTAACTGTGGTGTGTAAGCTACTTTTATCTTAATTAGAAAGACTAAATGATGAACAGATTAAAAGTAATAACTACAACAACTTTAAAAGACAGAAACAGTAAAATAAGATATAAATAGAAACAACATAAAGTTAAAAGGCAAGGAAACAAAATTGTAGAGTGCTTATTAGTTTTCTTTCTGCTTATTTATTTGTTTGCTTGTTTTTTATAAACATTGCTAAGTTGTTATCAGCTTAAGATAATGGGGTCAGTCCTCATGGCTCATGCCTGTAATTCCAGCACTTTGGGAGGCTGAGGTGTGTGCAGAGGGCTTGAGGTCAGGAGTTTGAGACCAGCCCAGCCAACATGGCAAAACCCCATCTTTACTAAAAATATACAAAAATTAGAATTATCCAGGCATGATGATGTGCACCTGTTATTCCAGCAAGAAAATTGCCTAATCCTGAGAGGCAGAGGTTGCAGAACTGAGATCACACCACTGCATTCCAACACAGAGTAAGACTCTGTCTTGAAATACATACATAAATACATACATAATGAAATAAGTTATAAGATATTACTTGCAAACCACATAGTAACTTCAAATCAAAACACATACAACAGTACCCAAGAATAAAAAGAACATTGAATCACACCACCAGAGAAAATCCCTTTTACTGGAATAAAGCAAAGAAAGAAGAGAAGTCCACAATCAATCAGAAGACAAATAACAAAATAGCAGGAATATATCTTTATTCTCTAATCAAAAGACATATTGTAGCTAAATGGATTTTAAAAAGATGATCTGTCACCTACCTGAAACATACTTTAACCTGTAAATACATACATAGACCGAAAATAAAGAGACTGAAAAAAATTCTTTATATCAGTGAAAACCAAAAAACAGCAGCAGTAGTCTACTTTATATCAGACAAAAATAGATAGCAAAGCAAAAACTACAGGAAGAGAAAGATAAGATCACTATATAATGATAGATAGGTTAATTCAGCAATTTAAAATATATATGTATTCAACAGTTACACACCCAGATATATAAAGTAAATATTATTAGAGATAAAAAGATAGAGGCCAGTACAATAAAGACTGCGGACTTCAATGCTCCATTTTCAGCACTGGACAGCTCCTCCAAGCAGGTAATCAACAAACCTGACTTAATCGGCACAATAGAGTGAATGGAGCTAATAGATATTTATAGAACATTTAATCCAATGGCCGAAAATGCATATTTTTTTTCTCAAAATTGGATCATTTTAAAGGATAGACCACCTATAGATTTATCAATCTATATCTATCTATATCTATGTATATGTATATACAGATATATATATTTAGACCAACTACAAAACAAGTCTTAAGACATTCAGAAACTTATAATAATATCAAGCATTTTTTCTATAAAGGAATAAATTAGAAACCAATAACAAGACAAATTTTGGAAAGTACAAAAATGCATGAAAGTTATAATCAGTATACTCCCAAATGACCAGTGAGTCAATATAAAGATTAAGAAGAAAATTGAACAATCTTTTTAAAACAAAAGAAAATGCAAAGACATTATTGTATACAGGGAAAGCAGTACTAAGAGAAAAAATTGTTGGTATAAGTGCCTATATTGAGATGAAAAAAAACTTCAAATAAAGTAGTGATATATCGTAGAAAACTAGAAAAGCAAGAGAAAACCAAACCCAAAATTAATGAAAGATAATAAATAAAAATTAGATCAAATATAAATTTAAAATGAAGAAATGGATTCAAAAGATAAAACAGAAAGTTGATTTTTTGAAAACATAAACAAAATTAGTAAACCTTTATTTAGAATAAGAAATAGAGCACACAGAAATAAATAGAATGAGAAATGAAAATGGAGACATTACAACTGATATTGGAGAAATTAAAAGATCTTTAATGAGTACTATGAGCGACTATATGCCAATAAATTGGAAAATCTAGAAGAAATGGACACATTTATGGACAAATACAACCTGTCAGGATTGAACTATTAAGAAATCCAAAACCTTGACAGAGCAGTAACAAGTAATGAGATTAAAACTATAATAAAATGTCTCCAAGAAAACAAAAGTTGAATAACCAATGGCTACACCACTGAACTCTACCAAGCGTTTAAAGAACTAATACCAAATGTTACTCAAAGTATTGTAAAACATAGAGAAGGAGAGAATACTTCCCAACTCATTCTGTAAGTCCAGCATTTCCCCAATACTAGACAAGGACACATTAAAAAAATACTATAGACCAATATCATTGATGAATATTGATGTAAAAATCTTTAATGAAATATTAGCAAACCAAATTTCACAACGTATTTAAAAGATAATTCATTGTAGCCAAGTTGGATTTATCTCACAGATGCAAGCATGGTTCAACACATGCAGATTAATTAGCGTGATAGATTACATCAACATAATGAAGGACAAAAATCATAGGCTTATTAAAATCAATACTGTAAAAGCATTTGGTAAAACCAACATTCATGGTCAAAACTCTTCAAAAAAACTCTGTATACAAGAAATATAACTTAACATAATAAAAGTCATATATGATACACCCATAGCTAGTATTATACTAAATAGAGCAAATCTGTAAACCTTTATCTAAGATCAGGAATATGGCAAGGATGCCCACATTCACCAACATTTTTTATAACAGTACTGGAAATACTAGCTAGAGCAATCAGACCAGAGAAAGAAATAAAGGGCATCCAAATTGGATAGAAGACAGTCAAATTATTTTTGTTTGCAGATGATATACTCTTATATTTTAAAAAAATCCAAATAGTCTACCCACAAGAAAGGATGCCTTCTATCACCACTTCTGTTCAAAATCATATTGGAAGGTTTGTCCCGAACAATCAGGCAAGAGAAAGACATAAACATAATTAAAATAAAAAGAGATGAAGTCAAACTATTCTTATGTGCAGATAACATGATTCTGTATCTAGAAAACCCCAGAGTCTTGGTTCAAAAGATCCTTAAGCTGATAGATAACTTTAGCAAAGTCTCAGAAGACAAAACCAATGTACAAAAATCAGTAATGTTCCTATATACCAACAGCAGTCAAACCAAGAGCCAAATGAAAAACACAAACCCAGTCACAATCACCACAAAAATAATAAAATACCCAGAAATACAGTTGACTAGGGAGCTGAAAGATCTCTACAGTGAGAATTACAAAACACTGCTCAGAGAAATCAGAGATGACATGAACTAATGAAAAAACATTCCATGCCTATGGATAGGAAAAATCAGTATTATTAAAACAGCCGTAGTGCCCAAAGCAACTTACAGATTTAATGTTATTCCTGTCAAACTACCAATGACATTCTTCACAGAACTAGAAAAAAATATTTTAAAATATATACAGAGCCAAGAAAAAACCCAAATTGCCAAGGCAATCCTAAGCAAAAAGAACAAAGCTGGAGATATCACACTATCTGACTTCAAAATATACTACAGGACCACAGTAACCAAAAAAGCATGACACTGAAACAAAAACAGATACATAGACAAATGGAAAAGATAGAGAGCCTGGAAATAAGGCCACACATCTACAAGCATCTGATTTCTGACAAAGATGACAAAAACAAGAAATGAGGAAAGGACTCCTTATTTAATAAATTGTGCTGAGATAACTGACTAACCATATGCAAAAGATTGAAACTGGACTCCTTCCTTAGACTATAGACAAAAACAAACTTGAAATAAATTAAGGGCTTAAACTCAAAAGAGATTAAAGACTTAAATGTAAAACCCCAAACTGTAAAAACCCTGGAAAACAACCTAGGCAATAGCATTCTGGACATAAGAACTGGCAAAGATTTTATAATGAAGATGCCAAAAGCAATTTCAACAAAAACAAAAAGTGATATATGGAATCTAATTAAAATAAAGAGCTTTGGTGCAGGAAAAGATACTAAGAACAGAGTAAGCAGACAACCTATAGCATGGGAGAAAATTTTTGCAAACTATACATCTGACAAAAGTCTAATATCCAGCATCTACAAGGAACTTAAACAAATTTGCAAGAGAAAAAAATACCTTTAAAAAACAAGCAGAATATATGAACAGACACTTTTCAAAAGAAGACATACATGTAGCCCAAAAGAATATGAAAAAAAGCTTAGTATTACTGATTATTAGAGAAACACAAATCAAAATTACAATGTGGCACCATCTCATACCAGTCAGAATGGTTGTAATTAAAAAGTCACATAAACAACAGAATGCTTATACATTGTTGTTGGGAGTGAAAATTAGTTCAACCATTGTGGAAAGCAGTGTGATGATTTCTCAAAGAGCTAAAAACAGAACTACCATTTGAGCCAGCAATCCCATTACTTGGTATATTTTGAAAGGAATACACATTCTATCATTAAGCCACATGCACATGTATATTAACTAGAGCAGTATTCACAATAGCAAAGACACAGAGTCAATCTAAATGCCGATCAGTGGAAGACTGGACATAGCAATGTGGTACATATACACCATGGAATTCTACACAATCCTAAAAAAGAACAAGATCATGAGCTTTATAGGAACATGAATGGAGCAAGAGTACATTATCCTATGTGAACTAATGCAGGTACAGAAAACCTAATACTGCATGTTTTCACTTATAAGTGGGAGCTAAATGATGAGAACATGTGGACATAAAGAGGAGAACAACAGGCATTGGGAATGAAAAGAGGGTGGAGGGCAGGAGGAAGAAGAAGATTAGAAAAATTATTAAGTGCTAAGCTCAGTAGCTGGGTGATGACATAATTTGTAAATAAAAAACCCATGATAAGAGTTTACCTATATAACAAACCTTCACATTGTACCCCTGAATCTAAAATAAGACTTTACTAAACAAATAAATAAACAGAAAGAGAAATAAATCTTAGTTATAACATGCAAAAAATAAATAAATAAAAGAAAGCAGCATAAATTATACCTAATAAAAAATAGAGCTTTTTCTTCAAATACGTGATTGTTGTAACAGAATAGGAGGAAGTGTTTGTAATATATGTGACTGATAAAGGACTTATGTTGATAATATGAAAATAATAATTACAACTCAATAATAATATTATTTAAAAATTGATAAAATATATAAACAAACACTTTCCAAAATTACATATTCAAAAGTCAATAATCACATGACAAAAATTCTATGACAAATATAGCACTTTTAGTCATCAAGAAAAAGCAATTCAAAACCCAATTGATATATCAATGCATATTCATTAAAATGGATACAAATAAAATATGGACAATATAAAGTGTTATGAGAATATCAAACAATTATAACTCTCAATACAATTTCTGTGGAAAATATTTTTGGCAGTTGCTCACAAATATAACTATGTATTTACCATACATATAAAGTTCATGCAAAGGAAATGAAAGCATGTGTGTACACAAATAATTGTGTATGGATGTTCATACTAGCTTTATTCAAGATAGCCCCCAAACTGTATATAAATCAAATGGTCGTCAATAGGGGAATTAATAACACATTGTAGTTTATCTATAATGAATGGAATATTAATAATAAATTAACAGGAAAGAGCTATGGATAAATACAGTAACATCTACTAAACTAAAAAATATGCTGAATGAAAGAAGAGTACATACTGTATTTTTTCATTCAAATAAAATTCAGAAATTTTTTAATTGATTTTTTTATTATACTTTAAGTTCTGCAGTACATGTGCAGAACGTGCATGTTTGTTACATAGGTATACACATGCCATGGTGGTTTGCTGGATCCCTTCCTTACACCTTAAACAAAAATTAACTCCAGGTGGATTAAAGATTTAAACATAAGACCTAACACTGTAAAAGCCCTAGAGAAAAACTTAGGCAATACCATTCAGGACATAAGCATAGGCGAGGATGTCATGACTAAAACACCAAAAGCAATGGCAACATACTCCAAAAATGACAAATGGTATCTAAGTAAATTAAAGAGCTTCTGAACAGCAAAAGAAACTATCATTAGAGTGAACAGGCAACCTACAGAAAGGGATAAAAATTTTTTGCAGTCTACCCATTCGGCAAAGGGCTAATATCTAGAATCTATAAAGAACTTAAACAAATTTACAAGAAAAAAAAAAAAACATCAAAAAGTGGGCAAAGTGTATGAACAGATGCTTCTCAAAAGAAGACATTTATGCAGCCCAGAAACATATGAAAAAAAGCTCATCATCACTGGTAATTAGAAAATTGCAAATCAAAACCACATTGAGATACCATCTCACACCAATTAGAATGGTATTCATTAAAGAAATCAAAAGACAACAGACACCGGAGAGGAAATGGATAAATAAGAATGCTTTTACACTGTTTTGAGAGTGTAAATTAGTTCCACCATTATGAAAGACAGTGTGGCAATGCCTCAAGGATTTAGAAAAAGAAATATTATTTGACTCAGTAATCTCATTACTCAGTGTATACCCAAAGGATTATAAATTATTCTATTACAAAGACACATGCAAACGTATGTTTATTGCGGCACTGTTCACAACAGCAAAGACTTGGAACCAACCCAAATGCCTATCAATGATAGACTGGATAAAGGAAATGTGGCACATATACATCATGATTCCACTATGCAGCCAGAAAAAAAGGACAAGTTCATGTCTTTGCAGGGACATGGATAAGGCTGGAAACTGTCATTCTCAACAAAGCAAAACAAGAACAGAAAACCAAACCCTGCATGGTCTGACTGATTACTGAGAGTTGAACAATGAGAACACATAGACACAGGGAGGAGAACATCACACCCTGGGGCCTGTCGGGGGTTGGGGGTGGTGGGGTAGGGGAGGGATAGCATTAGGAGAAATCCTAAAATTAAGAAATTTCAAACTCTGTTATAGTAAGAGAAACAAATGAGTGTTTTTTGCAGGCCAGTAATAGATTGAGGCATACCTGCAAATGCTCATAAAGAACTTTTTAAATTTCTTGGAAATCTGTGTTGATTGTGGCAGTAGATACACATTTTTTAAAATAATCAAATAATGTAGCATAAAAATACAATTTACTGCAAAGATATGATATCCAAATAAAGTTGATAAAAGTAAACAAAATGCAAAAGGAGTCACTCTTACTACTAGACCTTGGTTTCTGGACCTACATATTCTAGCTATAAGGAAAAGAGCAGCATCTATTGATTGTAGGTTCAAATTACATATTAGTTCCATAAGATATGACTCTGGTATTTTCCTATCCTCTCTATATTCTTCAACTAAAATTTCAGTAGGCCATTACATTGTTTCATCAGGAAAGTTGAGTCCATAAGGAGAAGTCCAATGCTGGCCTTCTTTTGGTATAAAATGCATTTGTTTTTTAAAGTAATTTTTGCGTTGGATAGTGAGTATGTAGGCATTCCATAAGTCCACAGATGGTGAAGCTGCCAGCGACACTTTGGACAGAAAAATCAAATCCATTTTTTGAATACTTGTCTATTCCAGTAGAAACAAATTGTTTTCTCTCAATAAAGGAAGGATTCGAATATAATCAACCTGACACCAAATGAATAGCTGCTTTCCCCAAGAGAATTATATAAGGGACTCACCATTGGTTTACATTGTTGGAAGGGAGCCTTTTAGCATTGTTGATACCAGACCAGTCATAGGTATAATCCATATTCATGATTTTAAGCACAGCTTCCATTCCTACTCTATCTCTACTTATTAAATGGTTCCCTTGAGAAAATACGGTGTGGCCGGGGAAGGAAGCTGATAGACATCCAGGAAAATTCATATTGTCTGTTTGATGCTCCTCTGCACTGGATGTCTTTGGATGAGGATTCATACAAGTAGTAAATAATTAATACCTTTCGACATATTGAGAAGCCTATCTACATAATTTTTCTCCAGAGGTTTTTGTCATATGCCATAGTCATGTCCCATTCATGCCCTCTATCATCCAGTAAAACTGTTGGCTACTGCTTATAATTTAGAGTAGGTTCAAAACTCTGGTTACATTTTATTGTTGGCAATGTGGGAAAATATACTGCTAGATGTTTTGCCCACTGGAAACATTTCATTTTGCTGCTTTATTATGGAGATACACCCTGATTGGGATTGTAATAATGTCAGTGGGAGCAGCTAGCAAGAGAATGCAATTAGAGGTAAGAAGTGGGAATGAAGCTAAAGCTATTTCTATTTGTAGAAATAGAGAACTTAAAAAATAATGGAAAAAGTAAGGAAAACATGTCATGATATAAAATTAGCATACAGAAAACAATCTACCCAAATATAACCAATTCAATATATAATAAAATAAAATACTACAATAACAACACCTGAAAAATTAAAACACTAGGGTCAAATTTAACAAAAAGAAAGTGCAAAACTGTGTACAATGTCATGAGATAAATGTGACTAACTCAGACTAATAATTGTGGACAGATGTCAAAAGAGTCACTTCCAGAAAAAAGAAGAAATTCTTAATTTCTGGTGCACTCAGTTTTTTTTTTTTTTTTTTTTTTTTTTGAGGTGGAGTCTCACCCTGTCACCCAGGCTGGAGTACAGTGGTGCAATCTCGGCTCACTGCAACCTCCGCCTCCTGGGTTCCTGTGATTCTCCTGTCTCAGCCTCCTGAGTAGCTGGGACTACAGGCGTGCACCACCACTCCCAGCTAATTTTTATATTCTTAGCAGAGATAGGGTTTCACCATAGTGATCAGACTGGTCTCCATCTCTTGACCTCATGATCCACCCACCTTGGCCTCCCCAAGTGCTAGGATTATAGGCGTGAACCACTGTGCCTAGACCCACACTCATAGCTTTAATCTCTTAATCAATTGAATTTCTCAGAGGAAAAAGTGCAATTAATAATGTGACACCGAGAAAACCCTTTGAATTGAAAAACATTGCTCAGTTGTTTGAAATCTCTACCATTTAATCTTCTGCTCACAGGCTAGTTTCTCGACAATTTTTTTTAATAGAATTGTCTGTAATGATGAAATTGTACTATTCTGCATTGTCTAATATGGTAGCTACTAGTTTGTGTGGCTGTTGAGCTCTTGAAATGTGGAGTGTGACAAAGGAACTAAAATTTTAATTTAATCTAATCTAATTTATATAATTTAAAAGCAAATGTAAATAACGACATGTGCCTTGTGACTTCCTTATTTGATTATGAAGGTCTAGACTGAATGCATGAACTAACTAGCACTGTGATGAGGTTAAAAGCATAATGGTTCTTTTAGCAAAGACCCAAATGAGCCCTATATATACTATATGTCACCTCTAACTCTCTGTTTTGGGACCAAAATATTGACTGAAAAATCACTGGGGAGAGTAGAGATTAGCGTGTTTTCTAAATTTGTTGTGCTTTGATAATCACCCGTGTTGTAGTATACTTTGAAATGGCTACAAAACTTTGCCACAACTCATATCACATAGTAAATTTGTTTTTGTTTTTTTTTTTCCCTTATTGACTCTGGTCTTAAGCATGTGACTTGCCTTGTCCAATGAGGTGTTACTAAATATAAAGCTTTATTTTTTATTTTATTTATTTATTTATTTATTGAGACGGAGGTTCGCTCTTGCTACCCAGACTGGAGTGCAATAGCGCATTCTCAGCTCACCTCAACCTCCGCCTCCTGGGTTCAGGCAATTCTTCTGCCTCAGCCTCCTGAGTAGCTGGGATTACAGGCACGCACCACCATGCCCAGCTAATTTTTTTTTTGCATTTTTAGTAGAGACGGGGTTTCACCATGTTGACCAGGATGGTCTCGATCTCTGACCTCGTGATCCACGCGCCTCGGCCTCCCAAAGTGCTGGGATTACAGGTGTGAGCCACCGCGCCGCCTAAATATAAAGCTTTAAAAAAGAACTTGTGCAGTGGGGTCTGTCCCTTTATCAGTCTTGGAAGTCTTCAACACTGAATCAGTTTCACCATGCACTGTGCACCAACTTGTTTGAGTCTAGAAAGGGGAATACCCATACACAAGTTACATGAAGTGGATATGTTAACTTACAGATAGGTAGCAAGAAACAACAGAACCCTAGAATTTTTTGTGAGCCAGTCTCCTGAGCCTCAGGAAAGCCACCTGGAGCAGATGGAGTCTGGGCTGTGCGTGTCCCACTTGTATCACAGCTGAGGAACCCTGGAAAGCAGTTCACCCTGCGTTTCTTATCCCAGGGCAGTGTGCCTGATGAGCTAAAGCATTGAAGAACATCCTGTTTCTAAGACAGCATTTGAAAAGAGCCAGGTTGCTCTAGCCAGCTCCCCATTACCTTAAGACATTTCATTCCCAACACATTTTCTAGTTAACCTTGAAACCTTCAAATGAGAAAGTGAGAAGAATTGGGTTGCCCCAAGGCTACTTAGAGAACTGTTCTGCATTCAACCAACATGTGAACCACTCTGTGCCAGCCTGGTGGAGAATCAGGGACGATGTGTAGTAGGACTCCAGTTATTTTAGCTGTCTCAGATAAGATCATCACAATTTACTCAGTTCCAGCTGACACAGCATCTGACTGCTAAGTAAACTAGCTAAGTTCAGTTGAGTTGGCCAGAAGAAACATCAAGCTGACTGCTGAACAAATTGCCAAACCCATTAAATTGTAAGCTAAGTAAGTGATTGTTATTTAAGCATCTACTTTTAGGGGTGGTCTGTTACGCAGAAAAAGTAACTAATAAAAAGGTTTTATTATTTCTCTGGCCTTTTAAACAGATGTTCGTTTCTTTCTCTTACCTAATGGCTCTGGTGAGGACTTCCAGTGTCATGTTGAATAAATGTGGTGAAACTGAGCATCCTTGTTTTGCTGAAGATCTTAAAGAAAAAGCTTTCAACTTCTCCCCATTCAATATCATGTAGGCTGTGTATTTGCTATATTTGGCCTTTACTGGACCAAGGTACACTTTTTCTATACCTAACCAGCTGAGAATTTTTAATCATGAAAGGATGTTGAGCTATATAAAATGCTTTTTTTGTGTTTATTGAGATGATCATATGGTTTTATTGGTCTTTATTCTGCTGATGTGTTGTATTAGGTTTATTGATTTTCATTTGTTGAAGCAGCCTTACAACCCAGGGATAAATATCACTTGATCATAGTGAATGTTGCATTTAATGTGTTGATGGATTAAGTTTGATAGTATTTCATTGAATATTTTTGCATTTATATTTATCAAGAATATTGGCTTGTAATTTTCCTTTTTTATGTATCAGGGTGATGCTAACCATGTAGATGGAGTCTAGAATAATTCCCTCTTTTTCAATCTTCTTGAAGAGTTTGAGAAGAATTCATGCTATTTCTTCTTCTAATGTTTGGTAGAAATCTGCACCAAAGCCACCAGTAACTGGGCTTTTCTTTGATGGGAGAACTTTTATTAAAAATTTAATCTTGTTGCTTGTAATTGGTCTCTTTAGGTTTTCTATTTCTTCTTAGTAGGTTGTATATTACAGAAATATAGTCATTTCCACTGTGTTTAATAATTTGGTGGGGTATAGACATCTGCAATACTTCCTAACAATCCTTTGCATATGTGTGGTATCAGTTGTTGTAATGTCTTCTAATACAAAAGCAAAACAAAAGAAATGGTATTATATTACTCTAAAAAGCTTCTGCACAGCAAAGGAAACAATTATAAGAGTGTACAGACAACCTGCAGAAAGGGAGAAAATATTTGCAAACTATTCACCTGGCCAGAGATTAATAATCCAGAATATAGAAGGAACACAAACATCTCAACAACAAAGAAAACACATGAGCAAATAATTGAACCAAAAAATAGGTAAATGAGCTGAATAAACACCTCTTTAAAAATACATAAAAAATGTTTAACATCAGTAATAATCATAAAAATATAAATTAAAGCCACAAAGGGATTACATCTCATCCTAGTTAAAATGGCAATTTTCAAAAAGACAAAAAACAAAAAATGCTGGTGAATATGTAGAAAAAAGGAAGCTCTTGTATGATGTTGGCGGGGAGTGAAAACAAATATGGAGATTCCTGAAAAAAAATCACACAAAAAAAGAAAAAAAACCTTAGTTTTTAGTTTTCTTAATAAAAACAAAGACATTAATATAACCATAGGATCCAGTAATCCCACAACTGAGTATATAGCCAAAGAAAACGAAATCTGCATGTTGAAGAGATACTGCAAAAAGAGTTGCAGCACTATTTGCAATAGCCAAGATATAAAATCAACCTAAATATCTTTCAACAGATGAATGGATAAAGAAAATGTGGCATATACACTCAATAAAATACTATTCAGCCAATGCAAAGAACCAAATTTTGTCATCCATGACAACATGGATGAACCTGGAGGACATCCTGCTAAGCAAAATAAGCCAGATAGAGAAAAATAACTACTACATGTTATCTTGCAACTTTGGAAGCAAAAGATTCTAATCTCATAGAAACAGAGAGTAGAATAGTGGTTACTACAGATGAAAAGGGTGCATGGGGGGAGTCTGGAGGGTTAGCCAAAAGTTATTTACGAAATACAAAAGTACAGCTAGATAGGAGGAAAAAGTTCTAATATTCTATAGCATTATAGCATGACTGTAATTAACAACAACTTACTGTGTATTTTCAAGTAGCCAGAAGAACAGTTTTTAAATACGAACCACATAAATAAAGGATAAGTGTTTGAGGTAATTAATATACTAATTGGCCTAGTTAGATCTCTACACATTGTATGTATCAAAATATCACACTCACTCCATAAATATGTGTGATTATTATATATCACTTAAAATTAATAATAAAAGCAAAAATGGAGGATTCTGGACACTTGGTGATTTAATAGTACTGCTCATGCCCTGAAGTGAATTATCACTATTGATTTATGGACTAGGTTGCATCTTCTGATATAACTTCTACTCCTCCAAGATTTTGAAAAACTTTGAAATTGAGAATGAACAGTTAGGAAAATGAAGCAAGCAGAGAGGGAGAATCATGATTTGTGATCTTTAACCTAAGAAATTTTGATCATTGGATTCATATACATACAGTCACAGGGGAAAAATTAATATTTAATATTCCTTTGGATATTTATCTGAACATAAATTCACAAAGGTATTTAGTCTTTAAATTCCAATTAGCACGAAAATTTGAAAATAAAAAGTGGTTAATATTTAAAATGTTAGCAGTGGCATATTATTACTGGAGGGTCTATTCATTGGAAAAATCATAATGTTGTCAGTTAACTTACTTTCAAGCTACTGGTATGCTATTTTGGACATAATTAGAGAAGGGAAGTTGAATAAATTCTCAGCCAGGCATAGTGGCACGCACCTGCAGTCCCAGCTCCACAACAGGCTGATGTGGGACGATCTTTTGAGTCCAGAAGTCTGAGGCTGCAGTGTGCTACGATCACATCTATGAATAGTACAGACACTGAACTTCAGCCTGGGCAACATAGAGAGATCCCATCTCTTCAAAAAAGTACATTTTCAGCAATAGACAGTTTTAGAATGTCTTTGCAGTTCTTATAATGAATATATTTTCCAAGACACTTTAGAGCCTTTTCAGTACTCTACTTCTCATTACAGATCACAAAAGCAACCTAACAGAGCAATAGTCTGTAAGAAAAAAAAACACCCTCAGGATGCTGTGGCTGCCTTTCCCCAGGGGTGCTCATCTCATGGAGAGGTCTGCTTAGGCCTGCCTGTGACTGCGAGCTAATCTACCTAGTTTGTGAGTTGAGTTTAAAAGCTCATTATCAGTTTTTTGCCTACAATTTAGCTGTTATCAGCAATAAATTTAATCTTTTGACCTCCGTCTCACATTTAATTCCCATAATATCCATTTGTTTCAGAACTTGAATGGTGTATTAATTATGTTAAGCTAAGACCAAACCACATACACACACACACACACACACACATCACCTCATGCTACATATTCAAAGCAAGTTTGCAAGTTTAGCAAGTATCAGCTCTTTGTATCAGGACTCATGAAACTCCACGATGGGATCATGTACCTGCATCATCTGGAAATCAAAGGCTCTTCAATCGCCATGGTAGGTCAAGAAACAGCTTGGGAACCAAGCACTAGAAATGTCATGGTTCAGCTTTAAAGTTGCACAGATGATTTCCACTCACATTTTATCAGCCAGAAGAGTCACAGGGCCATACCTAACTTCAAAGTACTAGGAGACATTCACAACATCGTTCACAAGGGCTTCCTTCTTTAAAACATTTTTTTCCTCCTGCATCCTCTATAAATTTTGCTACAACTTCAAAGCATTTAGCAGCTACTGACTGCAGGGAGAGGAGTCTGTGGAAACAAGATAAGGTAGTGTCTTCATTGCTGTTTTCCACTGCCAGTGACACCAATCAGCTCAAGCTGTACTACATGCTGAGACCAGCTGCCAGTATTCAGTTCAGCCGTGGAACACTGGTATTAATATATACATGATGGTGGGTTAAAAAGCATTCTCCAGATCTCCTGAATGTGGGACTTTGTTCAGCTGGGAACTTTTTTGCGGTGGCTAGCATGTTCATGCCTGTACCCGCCTCGGTAACCTGGGAGAAAGCCCAGGTAGCACTCCATGAAGCCTGCCTCATTTCACCGTGGGAACTTTATAATCTCGGTAGTGCAAGGTTGGTGAGGGTGATGGGCCATCTTGCTATCTGCCCTCTGCCTACTTCCTGTGCCCTCTGTCATCTTTCTGTATCTCACCTTCTACGCCCCAGCAGTTCTAGGTGTGCCTTTGGATTCTAGAGCTCATTAAACTTCAAAAGGAAATGTGTCTTTTTCTCTTTCCTAGAAATCGCACTGCTTGAAAGACTCCCTCATCACCAAAAACCCTTGTTTTTCCCGAACTGTTTGGTATAATTGTTAACACCATGTCAGATGAATTCTGAGGAATTTGGTATTTTTGTTTGCATGAGTTATTGCACTATTTTGATCAGTTATCTGATTTGGTCCCTAAGCTCCATGAGGCTAAAAATATTCCTTATTGCTGGTAAACATGCAATATATCCTTCTAGGCATAACATTAGAATAGAAATATTTTTAACAACTGGAGATGATTTTATTAGACTGCAGATTTATTTCATCTAGTGGTTTAAAATGATGATTGTGTGTCTCAGTGCATTGTCTGTGTTAATGTAAGACCCAGATAAATTCATTTTTAGGAAGTAGCAAGAACATGTAACTAGAGCTTTCTGATTGCATCTTTAATATATAATATTTACATTTAAAGCAACAAAATCATCATTGTAAGAAATCTTGAAACATTAAATCATGATGTATATCCATAATTTAACTGACATTAAATTGTTAAATACATTTATAAGATAATAGAGAAATATGAGGCAGCCTTTACACATTTAATTATACAGAACTGGTACAATATTTTTAGAACCAAAATAGTGTCACATGAGTTAAAATGTTACTAAAAAAATAGAAAGCCTAAAATGACAATAGGCAAAGTAGGAGAGAGAGATGAGGAAAAAAGAGGCAAGAAATAAATACAGAGAAAGAAAGAGACAGACTGAAGAAAGGGAGAGGGAGGGAGAGCAAAGGAGCATATGAAGAAAGAGAAAAAATAGTAGCTTTCTTTTATTACAGTACCCGATCAAAAGACTGGCTCCATTATCATCATTTTACAAAAGAGGTTTAGGCAAGTAATTCTGTTTGCTACACTTGGTGTTTATTTAAGAGGTAAGAAAGTGATCAAACACTACTGTCAGCAAAAATTTAATTGTAATAAAGCACTGAAGCTTAGAAACATTCATTTTCCTTGGCTAAATTATGTTCAAACTTGTAAGGGAAATAATCTGAGAGTTTGGTGGGAAGTCTTTGAATGCTTATAAAATAGGGACTATTTGATTTATCACAGAGATAGTTCTCATCTTGAATATGATTGCATTTCTTTGTGTTTTGATCGGTAAATTTTGAAACCAGTCCATGTTTCAAAGACCTGTAAAGCTGAGCTTTTGGTGACTATAAATCAGATATGTAGAGTATGGTTCCCATACCAGCATTGTCAGTTTGATTTAAAAATATCTGAAATATTCTAGTCTACCTTTCCACATAAATAGAAGACATGAAAAACTTTCATGAAGTCTCAACAGAAAACAGAAAAAGACACATGCTTCCCTGTTTCTGATCCCTACCTCTGATCCATTCATTCACAGACATACAAATCAACAAATGTACTAAACACGTAGACTCAAATACACACATATGAAGGAATAATGTTCTTTCTGATTTAATCAAAATCTGGGCACAAATTAAATACGCAAGAGTGACTTCTCAGGTGATTTTCTTTGATTTATACACTGGGTCATCTAAGGTAATTTTCCAGGTAACAGTGTAGGTCTCTTAAGAGCATTTCAACATAGTACCACAAACAAAGGTGGTTTGAAAAAAAAGGAATTCATTATTTTAAAGTTTTGGATACTAGAAGTCCAAAATCAAAGTATTAGGAGAGTCATGGCCTCAGTCACTGCTAGAAGTGTATAGAATAGTGCAAGAGAAGAATTATTCTTGCTTTTCCCTAGTTTTTGGTGGTAGTTCCTAATCTAATGTGTTCATTAGTTCTCTTGTAGCTACATTGCTCCAAATTCAGCTTCTGTTATCACATAGTCTTCTTCCCTTGTGTGACTATTCATGCTGTCTTCCTCTGTGCATGCCTTTTTTTCTCTCTTTTAGGACACCAGTCATATGGGATTTAGTGCTTACCACACTCCAACCTGGTCAACATGGTGAAACCCCATCTCCACTAAAAATACAAAGATTATCCAGGCATGGTGGCGGGCACCTGTAATCCCAGCTACTTGGGTGGCTGAGGCAGGAAAATTACTTGAACCCAGGAGGTGAAAATTGCAGTGAGTCAAGACTGTGCCACTGCACTAGAGCATGGGCAACAAGAGTGAAAGTCTATCTCAAAATAAATAATAAAAATAAAAATATAAAAGTATAATGAAAAGGACAATCATGCATAAAGACTTAATTATGATATTCATATATTTATATTTATGTAAAAACATTTTTATTATGCATACATAGTAATATATTTTATGGTTATGCAGCATCCAATCCATCCAGTTGTATTCATAATATACATGCACCAGCTGGAAGGTCTTATATTTAGACTTTTTATTATAAATGCATATTGACTGTTTCCAAATATAACTAACTTTAAGCACTTTTGTAGTCTCTTTGAGCCTAAGATATCTGTCCAAATCTTATAGCATTTCTGTTTTTCTCACTGATGGCTTTTTTTCTCTTTCTTTGATACATAGCTTAGATTGTATACTTCTTTCAGTTTTCTGTCGTCATTTCTATTCAGGACTCTGTACATGTGGTCCATTCTCTCTTCCTGCAGCAGTTTCCTGAACTTTTCATAGAGCTGCTTCTTTCAGGCCTCTATGTAAACACTCCTCTGTAGACAAGGCTTTCCCAGCTCCTTGAAATATGGTGTCTCAGGACCTGTATTGTAATAAAATCTGTAACACAATTATTTCTCATTTTATTTTTTGTTTTTAATACTGTAGAGGCAGGGTCTGTGACATTTTTTTTTATCTACCCAGCATTTCCTGGTACTCATAATGTATTTGTTCAATAAATGTTCCCTCATACTCCCTATTTTGGGAATTTTACCATCATCATTTCAGTTTTCAAGTCTGTATCCTAGAAGTCTTCTTTGTTACACTCCTTCTCCCTTAAGAGGAGACACATACATATATATATATATATATATATATATATACACACATATATACATGTTACATACACATGTATGCACATATATGTACACACACATACAAGTGTATGTAACATGTATATATGTGTGTATATATATATACATATGTATGTGTCTCCTCTTAAGGGAGAAGGAGTGTAACAAAGAAGACTTCTAGGATACATACACACATATATATGTGTGTGTATGTATATACACATATATGTATGTGTGTATATCTACATCGTTTTTGCCTCTTTGTCTTCCACATCTCATTTGTTTTTCTTTTGAGACAAGGTCTCATTCTGTTTCACAAGCTAAAATGCAGTTGCAAAATCTCAGCTAACTGCAACCTCTGCCTCCAGGTCTCAAGCAATCCTCCCACTTCAGCCTCCAGAGTAGATGGGACTATAGGCATGCACCACCAGGCCTGGCTCATTTTTGTGTTTTTTCTTTTTATTTTCTTTTTTATTTTATAGAGACAGGGTCTCTCTGTGTGGCCCAGGTTGGTCTTGAACTCCTGGGCTCAAGTGATGCACCCACCTTGACCTCCCAAAGTGCTGGGATTACAGAGATGAGCCACCACACTCAGACCAATATCCCACCTACTTTACAGCCCTCTCACCACCTCGAGCCTCGCTATCACAATCTCTTGCTTGATCTCTGACAGTGCTTTATAAATGATACACACTCTTCATACCTGTCCTGTTGTAACCCATTCTCAATTTTCTCAGCAGATACGTTACAAATATTATTTAAATCATGCAATTGTTTTGTGTAAAACCTTCATTGGCTTTAATGGCTTCTACTCTTAGTGATGAAGAGAAAAATCTTTCATGTTACCCAAAGGTTTTGACTATAGCTAATGGGTTTCTGCCCAGGCAAAAGTCATCATTTCCTTCTTTGTTCTGCCCATTTCAGGTGTGTGGATCTTCTCTGAGATCTCCGAAACTTTCATGTTGTCTTCTACCTTAAGGAATTCACAAGTGTTGTTTTCTATGTAAGAAGTAATTCTTTCTGTTCTAATTCTCCATTCATATGTAATTCCAACTCATCCTTAAAATATCAATTCCAAGGCCACGATTCAGGAAAACCTTCTGTAACTTTGCAGACTCAATCAGAGTCCAGTATTTTTGGTCTTAAAGTATATTGCTATATTATAATAAATTCTCTTTATAGCATTAAATAGATATATATTATATGTTCATATATACATATAGATGCCTAATTTACTGTTAGCTTTGCTTCATAATATTAAGAGGTAAGAAATGGAAAGTTATTTTTTAGAGCAAAAAAATACAATGCTTCTATTACCTACTGATACGTTTAGAGAATAACTAAGAAAGTATACAGTTTGGTTGAGATACGGAGCTTCCAGATGAGCTCAAAGGCATCATTCACTGACAGCCACTTCTGACCAGAGACTGGGACAGAAATTAACACCTTTCCTGGTGTGTTCAAGGCCTTAGCATTACGTAACTATCTATCTTTCACCATGTCTCTGTAGTTATCCACCATGGAGAGCAGTGCTAGACACAGATGCATTGGTCCTTACATATGGGAAAATTTGAAACTCATTTACCTTTTCTGGCCATAGGAAAGAGATTCATCATCCTTCCTGCCAGTTAGGTGTTATTATCTCATCTCTCAGAGCCAGCCTTGCTTACTTCTCTCACTGAGCCATTTTGGAACAGAGTTTACCAGTGAAGTACATGTGTTTGGAGATGCAAAAAGGGGAGAGAGTCATGGACTCCTGGGATTCTTACACCTTGTGATTTCAACTGTGCAAAATAAAATCTATTGTTTCTCTTCAACAAGGAACCCAGACAAAATAATATCAGGATTGTGTTTGCATCTTAGAGCAAATAGTGGAACTATTTTTTATGTGAAAGAATAAAATCCTCTGGGAAAGTGTTTTTCATATCACTTCTTTTTGATTTAAAGTATACAATGAATGCTCATGAAAAAAATACAGAAGTACAAGGGATCAAAATAGTAAAAATACACCCTTTTCCCTCCTATACTTAGTTTTTCTCCCCAAATGCAACCTCAATACTAATTGTGTAGCTTTCAAAGACACAAGAATTCCCATTATCAGGATAGACGTTTTTTTTGATACAGTGACCTTTACAGAGAACTTTTTCATATTAGGATCACATGTGTTTATTATCTTGCCATTATCGTCATTGTCATCTGCTCTCATTCCTGTTGCTACCATTTTCTGAGCCTTTTGAAAAGTCTGCAGTATAAAACATTGATCAGTTTCTCAAATATTCTCATTTCCTGCTTAGAATTCAACATTTTTTGTTCTGTTAATTCTGTTAAGCACTTGATCGGCTGTTTTCCAGCTCCCAACATTTCATTGATTTGTGATATGTTCCTCTGTCCTGCCCGCCTCCTTAACTTTATACCTGCCTCCTTGACTTTATGCTTCTCTTTCTTTTTAATTGTGTTTTCCTTAATCACTTTAGTAAAGTTTTAGAGGGAGTGAAATTATATGTGCATATTTAACTCACAGTGGAACTTGGAATCTCTTTTAATCTTCTTTTAAGCTCTGTAGAAGGAGAATCAGTAATTTCCCCATAAATGAACAGACAGTAAATAATTTATCCTTTAACAGACAGTGAGACTCTGTCACATCTACTCAAGTCTGCCTCTGGACTTTGAAAGCAGCCATAGACAATGCATAAATGAATGAGCACAGTTGTGTTCCAACAAAACTTTATTTACAAAAACAAATATTGTGCTAGACTTGATTAGCAAGCCATAGATTTTCCTGCCCTATAGCTTAAATTAATTATTTCAACAAATATTTCCCCCTACATTTTTCTTCTTTAATAGGTATTAAACTCTATGAAAGCAGGGACTCTAATTTCTCTGTCTCTCTTCATACACACATGCTCGTGCGCATGCTCTCTCTCTCACAGACACAGACACACATGGAGACACACGGGGACACAGATTAGAATTTAGAAACATCAGAATTTATACTATATAATTTGCATATGTCATTATTTCCATTCAACTTTTATGTGGAAGTTACTCCTTTGCCCATTTTGAAAACTGATTTAATTTAGTGATTAAATTTAATTTAGTAATTAAATCTTCTCTGAACAGATGAGAAACTTTAGGCAGCCAGAGAATGGGTAACCACTTTCTAAGTTGAGAACCTCTTTCCCTTGTGGCAGGATAAACTTTCCTATCTCTGTGAGGTTGGTACATAAAGGTACAGTAGGAAGAATGAGAGTTGAATTTCTTACCTGAGCAGACCTTTTGCAGGATAGCACTGCACTATCAAGGGGTGATGTGTGTTTACAGCTAACTCATTCTCCTGTGAGTGCTTTCACACTGTTCTTTAGAGGACATCCTACTGAGCCCTTCTGACAACTCCCAGGAATAAAGGGCAATTGCTCCTGGCTTATGCCACATTGTTGGTGAACACAGAGCTTCTAAGTGATGAGGTTCTATAGGAAAGCGGTTTTCTGTGCCATGATATGACTTTTAGCATTGTCATTTAAGTGATAAATCTTTGTCTGAAACCTCATTTTGGCATTTATTTTTCTACCTGTGGTGTTAGTTGAAATTTTAACTTAATCACTATTCCATGTGCATACCTGTGCATACCTATGCATGCCCTCCCCAGTATATACCCACACACTCATGCAGCAAAAGCCAAAATAACCAAACACCTGATTTACAGTCTCACTTTTGTTTTACCCTAGGGTCCTAGTATTTTTTAGATGTTTTCAGTTTTTGAGTAATCTTTTAATTTGGTTCTGGATTTAAATAATTTGCTCTGGTTTGTACTCTACCTTTAACTTAATGTTTTTCGTGTAAATATTCTCTCCTTCCTTTCACTCTGGCTCCGTACTTTTGAGGCTTTTCAGTGGCAGAATAGGGAGTGGTTCATCCTTACATATTTTGTCTCTTTTTCTGACATCTGGCTCTTCCAAGGTCAGATTTGACTGAGGGGAAGTAAAAACAATAGTAGCATGACTGTATTTAGCTGGCTTTATTTGCAACTGTCGTTTTGCTATGACCATGCACTGTAATGACAGGTACCTACCTACGTGCTACATATATTACTATTTTCAGGAGTTTTAGAGTCCCACTATTCCCACAACTCATCCCATACACTATTTTTTGGCAAGGACTTTTGGCTTCTTTATCCCAGCAATTAATCCTCTTCTAGGTTCTCCCCATCTCGTCAGGTGGATTTTTTCGCCCAGCTATGTCAAAGCTTGTCTTCTCAGCCCAAGAGAAAACTCAGATATCACTGCCAAGCTACAGTCTATAAGTGCTGGCTGCTCCTACTGCCACCCTTCACTCCTGCTCCTACTATTGGCCATTTCAGATGGCATCCAACACTCAGTTTTCTCTTGACATGAAGCACCCACTTCTATCCCTGCAGCCCAAACCCAGAAAACTCCTGAAATAAATATCATATCATGCTTTCTCCAAAATTATTTTGACTCCTGGTGGGAGCATTTGGTGAGCTTATGATATCCTCCAGCTCAGCAAGTGTCAACCAGGAAAGAGACCACATGTCCCCAGTTGTATATTCATGAGCACTTATTAAAGAAGAAAAATGTGGGAAAACTATTTGTTGAGATAATTAACTGAATTTTTTAAACTATAGGACAGGGAAATCTTTGGCTCACTGATCAAATCTAGCACGGTACTTGTTTTCATAAATAAAGTTTTGTTGGGACACAACTGTGCTCATAATGCATTCTTTGACACTTGCTTCCAGGGCCTTAGAGCAGAAGAAGGATCTCAACAACGGAAAGATAAAAGCCGTGGTTCTGTCTGCCCCCTGAACTCCCCTCCAGGTCATGGTGGGTCTACTAAGAAATCTTCTGGAAGTGCAAAATGGGATTGACTGGTAAAATTTTTTTCATTTTTAAATGAACACAGTGGCAGTGTCTGTCACCTCTGTTTATAATGAACAGGATATTTCACTCATTGTCTTCAACTTTTAGAGGTGTGAAAAATTGTGAGCTGACAAGGAAAGACACATTGTGTCTTTTATTACATAAATTTCCACACTGCCTTTTATATTTCAATGATTGTATATAACTATACAATACATATAACATAATATTTATTTATATATTATACATATAAACATATATGTATATATAATGTATAAATACCATACATAAATATCTATGTATATACAAATACATATACATATAAATACATATGTTTATATATAAAATCTCTAATAAAGCTGTAGCCATATTTGTGGTATTTCATCTTCAATGGATTTAGTCTTTTTCTTATTCCCACATGTCAAATTTCAATAATATTTAATTTAGCTTAAAAAATGAAACATTACTGGCCAGCCACGGTGGTTCATTCCAGCACATTGGGAGGCTGAGTTGGGAGGGTCACTTGAGGCTAGGTGTTTGAGACAAACCTGGCAAAAATGTTCAAACCCTGTCTCTATTAAAATGTATAAAAATGAGCCAGGCATGGTGTGGTGGTGGGTGTCTATATTCGCAGCTACTTGGGAGGCTGAGGCAGGAGAACAACTTGAACCTGGGAGGCAGAGGCTGAAGGCAGCCAAGATTGTACCACTGTACTCTAGCTTGGGTACAAAGCAATATTCTGTCGAGAGAGAGAGAGAGAGAGAGAGAATTTCACATTATATCTAACATAATTTTTACCTTTAAAAATTATTTCATATTATATGTAGAATAATTATTTACTTATTGCAGTAAATATAAACATTAATTTAATTATTAAAATCATATTCTTGAGTTCTGTTTCTGGAGTCAGAAGTGAAATGCTTGATAAGTGTAGTAAAATATTTAATTTTACAACCAGGGCATGAAACCAGAACATCCAATGAAACCTAAGAACCAAATTGTATTATTTTTGCATATTGACATGGTTTAGCTTTGTGGCCCCACCTCAGTCTCATCTTGAATTTTAATCCCCACATGCCATTGGCAGGACCTGGTGGGAAGTGACTGGATAATAGGGGCAGTTTCCCCCATGCTGCTCTCAAGATAGTGAGTGAGTTCTCATGAGAGCTGATAGTTTTATAAGGGGCTCTCCCCTTCACATTCTTTCTTTTGCCTGCTGCCATGTACATGCTTTCCCTTCTGTCATGATTGTAAGTTTCCTGAGGCCTCCCATGAGTCAGAACCATGAGTCAATTAAACCTATTTCCTTTATAAAATACCCTGTCTCAGATATTTCTTTATAGCAGTGTGAAAATGAACAAATACACATATGAACAACTAATAGGATATAAAGTAAATTTGGGGGATTCAAACTTTTCTCCTAAAAATGCAGTTGATATAAGAAACTTATCTTTTAGGATTTAATACTGTAGGGAATAATTGCAAGATCATTACAGGATAAAATTCTGAGACCAACTTGGTTTTTTTCTTTTCAGCTATCCATTTATTTAATTGTAATCTTGGATCTTTGTGAGGTTTTCTTCATATGAAAATCTTATCTACATATCTAGACCTGGGTGTGTTTTTATTTTTATTTTTTTCTGTAATATAATGAGTCTTTAACAAGAAATAAATATAACAGTCATAAAGGAAAATAACATAAAATTTCTAACATTGTAAATAAACATAAAACAAAAGTCTGCCTAGTATTATTTTGCAACTATTTCAAAATGCTTGTCTATAACAGGCTTTCTTAACTTTGGTGCCACTGGCATTTTGAACTGGTTGATCGTTTTTGTGCAGAGCACACTGGCGTGTTATAAGATTTTTTTTTTTTTTTTTTTTTTTTTTTGCTGGATCCCCTGGTACCTAACCAATAGATTTCACTAAGATCAACCATTTCCTTCAAGACATGATAATCCAAAATGTCCCCTGACATTGCCAATGTCCCCTGGAGGGCAAAATTTGCTCCTCAGTTGACAATCTTTGCTCTAAGCATAAAGATTTTATGTGTTTCACTTTTTTAAGATAATAAAACATTTTTAAATAACAGGAACATATACTTTTACCTCATTTCCAGATACATCTCCTCCCACTTTCCATTACATCTTTCCTATTTTTATTGTTATTATTTTTAATAATAGTCTTACCTTTGAAAGCTTCTATAATATATGTGTCTTCCTTGATTCATGTAGTACCCAGAACTCCTTCATCCTCTTTACCTCTCCTCCATTTTACCTCCAAAATTCTATAATGTTCTATTATTTTTGTTTTTAATAGCATTCAGTCATTTTAATCCAGAGAATTATTAAAAAATAAATTTCAAATGTCTTATAAAGCACCATGCATATAGCTGCTGTTGACATAAAGAAATGACTATACATGATTAGAAATTCAAGAAGCACAGAAAGGTACATAAAACAAAGTAAAAACCTTCATTTATACAATAGTTCAGTGTCTTCCTCCAAGAGAATCTGGTCACCTTGGATGAGAATTTAATATTACAGAAACAAACAGATAATCGTGTACACATACAGAATAAAATGCAATTGCATTTCTGTTGCTTGAAACAGAAATACCAACATTGCGGACACATGAATTGGCTCTTGCGCACTCCCTCAAGTGTTTCAATCCTAGTCCATAACTGTTTCACTGTTTGCCTAGAACATCCTTTGTGAGGTAACAGCAGCCTACTTGCAGCCAGTGCAGGCATAAAGCAGAGGGATTTATAAATAGGTTAGATCACTTTCTTATCACTCAGTCTTCATAGAGAATACCATAAGAAGGTAGCAGTATGAGTCTGTGGGAGGACTTGGTACGTACGTGGAAGATATCAGGTAACTTCCTATAGGTTGTTAGCTGTGGCATTGATCACGTCGGAGTCACTACCTGAGACATTGATCACCACCTGCAGACCTTGACTCAGCTACAGATGAAGAAATATACCCTCAGACACAGAATACAGTGTAAGAGTCGGTTTAGGGAACGTCAGCTGATCTCAGAGGTCGATTGCTGCTAACTGATCTCTACTTGCTGTTCTTCCCCACATTTATTCAGTGTAGATTTAATAACAGAGGTTCTAAGTCAACAAGCTTGTGAATAATTAACCTGGTTAAAAGAGTGGCTTTACTAATAGTAAAAAAGGTTTTGGGCCGGGCCCAGAACGAACACCATTAAAGGGTAATCCCCCTTGGACTTCCCCTTGAGAGGGACATCCAGAACAGTTTACATGAGTAAACATTAGGACAGAGACAAAGGAATGTAGGGTAAATAGACTTAATTGGGGAAGATTTTATCTTTAATCTTCACCTTATGATCTAATGCTCTAAGGTAGGAATTGTGTGCCTTCAGCCTGTTCCATAAGTTAATAAAAATCTTTCAGCCTTTCAAAAGTTTAAGACTATGATCTTACCACTTTCCCTAATATTTCCCTTAATATTTTTCCAGCCACCCTAAGTGAATCTCAACATGTTAATGCTTGAGTTGTGTCAGGGTATGTCTATATTGATAAAAGGTCTGAAGGTACAGACTGCGTCAGTATCCTCCAGGCCAAAACAGTAATCATTTCCTTAAAAGAGAACAGGTATGTCCTGAAATGTTTCAAACTTTTTGAGTTTCTATTGTGATTCTTTTATTTGAGTGTGGTGACAGGATCCACAAAGCATCCTGAGAACTTACTAACTTCTTGAAGAAGCTTTGAATTTCCAGGGACCCCACAGTAGAATCGTAAAGATAACTACTACATACTGGACCAACTGATAGCCATAGCATGTTTGGTCTCCAGTCTGTGTCATTTGCTTTGCTTTCATTGCTAAGGCAATAAACATGCAGTTGACTCAAAAGAGCATATCAAGCGTTATTCAGGTATTTTATTGGTGGGGTAACAAGGTAAATAAACTCGTCCTTTATTAAGAAGAATACTTAGTAGTGGCTTTACACTTACACAGCACCTTGCATCCCAAAATTTCATGGAGATAGTAGAGTCTGCCATACTCACTGAATTGATTTCTTGTTCTCTGGTGTATATGTGGACTGTCACTGTGCTTAGATTACTTGTTACTTTTTTCTTCCCAATAAAAAATAAGCATGGTCCCTTTAATAAAGTGTGGCATTCTGTGAAATAGTAAGATACCTAGATTTCTAATCATTCAACTGAAAATTAGAAATTGAGGGCTGACTTATCACAGAGGTAGAATTTGTTGTGACATTAATCCTGTTGCTACCCTCAAACCTCTGTATTTTTTTAACTTTACTGAGACCAGAAATCCTATATAAAGTGAACATAAATTGAGTTCTCCAGAGCACCCCATCCAAGAGAGACCAATTTGTAAAGAGCATTTCAAAATGCTGAGGCTTTTGTCACAAATCTATGGGTAAAATATTTGTTGAACGATACATCAGAGTAATTTAAAGAAATATTCTTTGAGGTTAAATATACAGTATAACATAATGAATTCCTTACTTTCTTAATTCACTAGATTCATTCCCTGCTTTTTGCCATAGATTAACTGGCACCTCAATTTAATTTAAGTAGGATCAATAATTAGTCTCAGTTTTCAAGAAATGTCTAAATCCAATGTGAACCTAATATTCAATTTTCAAGTAAACATTCCAAATGTAGATGTGCTCATATGTGAAACAATATTAACACATTCACACCACTTTAAAATATTTCTCTGGATTTTTGTTGTTGGTGTTTGGTATCGCTCCCATATTCTCAAATTCCCTACATTTGTGTGAATATAATGAAGCTTTTTTGGCAAGAATGTCTTCTGTTTGTGAGCTTTTTTTTTTTCTAGACTGTATTTTACTACAGGGGCATGCTGGAATTTTATTCTAGTTCTTGACATGGTATCAGTGAGAGATGGGACACAAAGAGAATATTGGCTTCTTGTTTTAAGAAATTAGCGTTTATGAGAGACTAATCATACAAACAAGAAAAGAACAGTATAGTAAGACTAAAGACACTGCCTCCCTTGGAGAGATAGTTACGTTGGTGAAAGAAATAGATCTTCCAGAAACAATAACAATATTTTTTTAGAGCACAGAATCAGAAAACATGAGGCTGTTTTAGAGGCAGTTCACTTGGTTGGGAAGATTAAATGAATATGAGCAGAGGGATATTAAACTGAAAATATGGATTTGAACTTGGTATTAGAGGCTTTGAATAACATTTGTATTTTGGTTAGCAGGCAAAGATTTTGAACAGAACTGGGCCTAGAATCGAATTATCATTTAGGGAAATTAATTTGACAGGAATGTGTAGGATGAATTAGAAAGGTAAGATAATGGAGACAGGAGCACCAATTAGGTAACTAAACAATATCCCTGGTGAGAAGTAACGAGGATACTACTGAAATAATTGCAGAAGGAATGGAGAAGAATAAAAGGTTAACACTAATCTCTGATCTCTTGACTGTTTATAGATAGGTGGGATTATCAGGTATCTGCTCTTTAAATGCTGGGAGTAATACTTTATATTAGTCCCCCTAATATAGCATTTTACAGTAATGCTTTACTAAACTTAACATGGAATTAATATTAAATATGTAGCTGAGATACTCACCTAGGTCAAGATAGGGCAAAGGAATAGGCAGAGTGGGTAAAAGGAAGCTTAGTAAGAGCTTCGCAATTGTGTCAGGACACTGGAATTATATGGAGAATTTTTAAGAAGGAAAAGTGAAGAGATCTGCATGGCACAGGAGAAAATTCAGACTTAGCAATTCTGAAGTGATTCTATGACAAGTTCATATTTGCAAAAGATCTCCATGTGAGCCTGATGCACAGTCAAGGCTTGACCAATTTGCAGCGAGATCGGCTAATGAGGAAGACTCACAAAGAAACATACACCTACAGCAGAATTTTGTGGCACTCTGCATTTCAGAGGATGATGTCTCCACAGGTTTATTCTCTTCTTATATGTGATTCTGTTCTATAATGTCCACGCTGTTGCTCCTAACTCTCACTAGAGCTTGAAAATCTGAACTTCATGTTTTTGTGTACATCTTGATAACCAGTCATGTATTTCTGAACTGGTGACATTAACTTCAAGGTAAAATGTCAATTTTACCCAAGATTCTTCCTTCTATCATCAGGAAATTCAGATGTAGCAAACTGATATAAACTTCTGCAAAGAAGCTTTGATAAGATTAACACTGATGTCTACCTCAATTGTGGTTAAATCAGGAAAGATATGAATCTCTTTAGAGTTTCACCAGCTAAATTAAATTTTTATGGCTTAATGATTTTTTTGCAAAAGTCCACTTACATATTTTTCTGCACTTAGTGTAAAAGTATATGTATACCTCCTCTCTTTCCCTTCCTCTCTTTATCTTTCTTCACCCCCACTTCCTCCCCTCTGACCCACACACACTTGCAGATATTCTAGTTTATTTTATACACTGAAATAAATAATTCACCTCACAATGTCTAGCAATATTTTTCCAGAGAATGGTTTATATGTTTGTTCTCACCATTAATCTCATCAGGCCAATTTATAGCAGAACTATTTTACTGAAAGAATTGCCAAAAGGTAAAATTTACTTTCTATCTTCATTGTGATAAATTAAATTAATTCTCTACCTCACTTTTTTCTTTCAGCTTGATCTTGGAAACACTATTATTTTCTAGAATGCAAAAGTTGCTAACCAGTGTTCATGAACTGATTCTGTCAAGGAGATGTGCTTTCATTGGCTAGGTCAATATTTAATAATATTTAAATTTGTAAGTTTTTAGGTGCAGCATGAAATCTCCAATTTAACACAATTCCTGTCACTTTATATTAGATTTCACTTGGATCTTTATTTATGTATGTTTCTTGACTTATCTTTAATGGAATTTGAGCTGGACATACTTAATCCAAAACTAGGTTTACATATGAACTACAAAAGAGTTAGTTATTTTAAATAAATAAATCAGTTTTATGTTCACAGTTTGATGGGTTTGACAGATGAATACATCTATATAATTATCAACTCAATGACGATACAAAGCATTTATATCACTATAAAAAATTTCCCTTATTGCAAATCTCTCCTTCACAGCACTGGGCACGAGCCAACAATTCTCTATTGTCTGTCTGTAGATAAGAATTTGGACCATTAGAAAATGGGGTTTAATGTAAATAGTATTGTAAAGTAGATATTATCTTATTTTTAGTTTCTTTAAATCATCATCATTTTATAAGTTGCATCAATGTTTTTGTGTTTATCAACAATAGCTTATTCTCTAAAGCTTAGTAATGTTGCATCATCTGTTTTTAATTATTTACAAGTTGATGAGTGCTTTGTTTCTAATTTTTCATTATTATGAATAAAACTGCTATGAACATTTGCACAATGTCTTTATGTTGACAGTGTATTTATTTCTCTTGGTACCTACAGGAAGTAGTGTTTGTGTCTCCTTCATTTTCAGATGGTCCAAACTCTGTTATTAAAATTAATTTCACTTTTATAAACGTCTATTCAGCAACTATTAGGTACCATGCACTCTAGTAGAATCCATACATTTACAAAATACTAAGTTCAAATTCTTGACATAGGAAAATAAATCCAGGAGAATAATCCAGCTTTTAAAAATTACCACATGGTACACTGTTTCCAAAAGAATATTTAAAGAACATCATGGAGGGAAGAAACTTTTCACAAAGGAAATGTCAATGTAGCTTACAAAATAATATAAGAGATTCTAGTTAGTGCAGATGCAATGATGAAAAAGTAACATGTTGTCATTAGCGAACTGCAATGTCATTGGTAGGCGAGAATATAAGAAGACAGATACTAAGTTTAGATATGAAACTAGACCTTTTGAATCTTGTTTTGAAGCAAGACTCTCAGAAAATATACACGAGAGTAAGAAAAATAATAATAATAGAGTTTTGTTTCAAAGAGACTGTGCTGGTGGCAATAGAGCAGCATGATCTGGAGGAAGCTGAATTTAGGAGCCAAACTGTTGCAAGAATTGAGGCAGCAATGGCAAAGTTTGTAGACTGATTACATGTTTAAGAGAACTGACCAAGTCCTACATTTTCATTGCATAGCTGTTTAGGTGGAGGTGCTTTTAATGAGTGTTCTAAAATATTAAACGATTGGTATATAGAGGCAAAATTACTTATCTTCTTGTGTTCTTAAAAACTTTGAGATTCCTGTGAAACATGTTTGCGATTATGTCAAGTAGGAATTTGGTTGTCTGGATCTGAATCTCAGGAGAGAGCTCTAGACTGTAGAGGCAGATTTCAGATTTCAGATTAAGAAGAATGCCAAACTTGTGGATGTGAATGAAGTAATCCACCAGTGGGTGTGAATAAAAATGATAATGAGAGAACCATGGTGCACATGACCAGAAAGGCAGAAAGAGGGTGGACTGCAGATAAGAGATGGAAAAAGAAGCCAAGAGAAATATGGTGAACCCTGAGTGCTGGCATAGAAGCCAAAGTAAAGAAAGATTCAAGAAGAGGGAGAAGTCAGAATTTCAAATGTTAAAGTGGTCGGTGATTTTATTTTTAAATACAATAATCAGGAAATTGTGATGTTCAGTACATGCTACTCCAAAATATGGCACCCTGGCACTTGAGAAAACAGCAGAAGAAACAAGGTCTCTCTGATCTTCTCCTGTCCTTATCTCCTGAAGCAGGCCCTAAAAAATTTCTCCAACCTTCCTCTGAAGTAGGTTATAAGATCCTCATGTGAGATGTGCCCAACATATAACCTGAGAAAAGGAATGTTATCTCTGAAGACACAGAGAAGAATCTGAACAAACAGCTTTTGCTAAGTTCCCCTAACTTATTATCATTAGATTGCAGCCCCATCACCAAATTATACTTCTGCACAACTGCCCACACTTCATTAAACTTAGCATAAAAATATACAGGATATCCTGTTTCTTTCCGTCTTCATTTCTGAATGCAAATCTTACGTTAGATAAATTTGTATGTCCTCTTTTGTTAATCCGTCTTTTATAGAGGTGTCAGTCATAAATCTTGCAAAGGGTGAGAAAAATATATTACTTTTACTTCCCTACAGAAGTCATGGTTGAATCTACAAAGAAGAGGCAAGAATGAGCTGCACTGAGATGTGAGAGTCAGGCGCTAAAGTGGAAATATTAAACAAAAACTTTCAATTTTAATAAGCTTATCTGTGACTCAAGAAAATATAACCCCTAGCTCAAAAAACAGGGCTGTGAAAGGTCTTCAAAATGAGAGTGATTTGAATATAATTATGTTGTGAAGAATAAATTAAATAAAAATAATAGGAAACAAACTAAGATTAAAAATGGGTTGTCATATAGAGCAATTAGTGAAACTAAACTTGGATAGGAAGAAAGTCTTCTCTTTTTCTTAGACTTCTGGTTCCCAACACGTCCTCCAAACAGTAGCATCAGCACCTCCTCAGGAACTTTTAGAAATAAAAAATTTCCAGCCCCTTCTCAGGCTTAATGAATAAGAAACGCTGGGCTTGTAGGCTAACATTCTATTTTTCAAAAGTGTCTCCAGGTAGAACATTGTTGTGCAATAATGTCTGAGAACTCTGGATTGAGAGAAGAGGAAGGACAAAGTTTGTGAGACTATAGAGACGCCCATAGGGATAGAGAGTGACAGGTATATTTCACAGAAATCATGCTTACCGGCCGTAATGACACATGTGAATTTGAAGATAAGGCCAGGAATAAAGAAGATATAAACACTTTGTGAAAAGTGGTGAAATTATTCAATATTCACTCCCTCTAATGGAGGATGAATCAATTTGCTTACTGGAAATTAAAAATTATTTTTAAGAGACCCTTAGTGTTTTTCTACTGTGACTTCAAAATAGCATAGTTCTTCACAGTCACATGATTTTTCTGGAGCAGGTTTCAGTGGCTTTGGGTAAGAACAAAAAGTGGGGGCTTTATCTTGGGGAAATATGACAAAAATACAGACAATTTGATATATAACACTAATGATTATGCCTTCTCTTCACAGCTCTCTAAATCTTGGTATCTCACAAAACCGTGACAAATTTTGTAAACTTCTGTTTCATGAGATGGACTAATTTGTATGAGTGGTGAGACCCCATGGGATTTAGATTCTAGTTGTGAGACAGACTAGTTGTAAAGCATGTGATTTCCTCTGGTTAAATTGCTTGTAGCTGTAAGAACTCATGGAAATACTTGTAATGGAACTGTGTTATCTCTCCACTCCGGAGCCATTAATGTGTCTCCACTGAAATTGCAAGCAATAGAGTCTTATTTACTTCATTAAATACTGTACCAGACTGGACTTCTTGGGAAGATATGTTTATTTCCTGCATGAAAGGCTATGAAGATATAACTTTTAAAAGCCTTATACTATATTTAAGAGACTATCTATTAGGAAGTGGACAATAACTTCTTACCTCATTGCTGTGAAAGGATTTGCATGCTTCCTTATTGAATGAGTCCCTAAATTCAAGATTCAACTTGCCTTTCTAAATCAAATTATTTCTAGAGAGTTAACAAAAGAATTTCGATAATAAGGACCCTTCATTTTCTCCTGACATTGATTCATATAACAGCTTGGGGGACTTTTGTTCCTACACTTTTACTAGGCAAGAAAAGTTATAAACACAAATTTTATGTAAGCAAAGATCAAAAATAGTTAAATCTTATTACTATGCATAACTAGATTAGAGGACTCCTGAAAACACACTTTCTTTGGTATTCAGATTCTACTTTCATTGTTATTATTGCAGTTTTCACAGCTGGTCTTTCAAATTAAGGGAAAAATGAATAACTGCAATAGTTTAGTTGATAAATTGTCTGTATTTCACTCATTTTATTCAATCAAGAAAATATTTAGTGACAAGATGATGGCTGGTTAGTAGAATGTCAATTCATCTAAAATAAGTGAATTAAGCAGCAAGTATTTAGAGCCCATGTTGGACTTCTATATTTTCCAAACTGATATTTAAATGACATTTCCAGCATGAAAGATAATGATTTTTTATAACAATCATATTATGATGATGATTGCTTCCACATTCAATGTGTTTCAATTTACACATGAGCAATATGAGAGTGTCCTAGTAAGTTATAGCCTCTCCATATCCGAGGTACTTTCAGGGTCTCAATTATTCACAAGAACCTTATCAGCTAGTGAGAAAATGCAAAAATCTATATTTAGATCACCCGAGAGAAAAAAGAGAATGAAAATAACAAAGAGAGAATGAAAATAACAAAAAGAGAATGAAAACAACAAAGTTAATTATGCATATGTAAATAAACCACACTATAGCATAAGATTAAATAAATAACTAACCCTGAAGGAGGAGAGGAAAGGTAAGAGGTAGGCAAACAGGTAGTTTTCTAGTATAGCAAGCTTAAAACAGTTAATGCTTTCAAGCTGTTACTTTTCCTATGAATCTTAAAAATTCATTTTCACTTATTTATTTACTTTCAGTTTAACTTTCTTTTCTAGATCATAGTTTGAATCTGAAAGTATAATTAAGCAAAGGGAAACACCATGCTAACTGTTTCAAAAAACTCAAATAATACTGCTTAACAGAAATTTTACAAAAGCTTTGTATAGTCACAAATTATTCAGTGGTACGGGAAAAATATAACATTGTACAAATACAGCTAAAACCATTCATGTTCCTTTGTGTTTTCTTAATTTGCTCTTATCAATAGTTGCTGAGAAAGATAATAATTTGTTAAATCCATATACTTTGCATGATTATAAGAGTTTGATTTTGTACTTTTAATTTTAGGCAAAATATTTAATATCTTTATTTTTTCTTGCTTGGGAAAAAAAGTTACACAGTAACTAGAACATGCATAGTATTGTATATGATATAATTTACCTCCAAATGCTTTAAAGTAGATTAAATTCTAGTCATCAACATCATTATGAGGTGTTATTACATTCCTGGCTCTTTGCTAGGCACTAAGGTTATGAAAATTAATTAAATGGTACGGTTTTCAAAGTCTTCATAGAAGTGTGGGTGATAAGCATATAGAACATGAATGACATCAAGTCTAAGAGGATTATTAACATGGATGGATAGCAGAAAGGGAAGTTTCTGAAGGAGCTGACAACTTTAAGGTAAAGTTTGTAGAAAGTTGATATTAATTTCCATGTTTCTTCTGAATAAATTATACATTTAAAAAATGTTTAAGGAATCCTTTCATGATATAAAATTTAGAATTATTTTTGTTAGTTTTTGCTTTATTCCTTTCTAATAGTATTAATGTGTATATACTCTATATACATATGTATGCCCATGCATACATACACATATATGTGTATACATATGAATCTATACATTTTGCATTAGATATCATCATTTTGTCTCAGACGCTATCGTTTTGTGTTAGTTACTATGCAAGGAACTAAAAATGGCAAATAAGGCACATTTTCTTCTTGATTAACCTTTTATCAAGTTAGTAGCATTCAACTGGAAGTGAATACATTCCGTGGGATATGCAACACGTTTTTAAATTTGGTGTGGAAAAAAATGTGACAACTTTTATTTGCGAATGTTTTATATTAAAAAGGAGAAAATTTAGGATATATATTGAGAACAGTGTCCTCCTGTAAGCCCTAGTCCAGGTCACACTTCTCATGTTCTCTGCCTCTATTACCTGGACCCAGTAGAAATCTGCATGGATAATTAACTTTGATGCTGTCATTCTGTTAACGCTGCTAGTGTATGTGTACTCAATTAAATCAAACCTTGCATCATTTTTATTCAAGCTTAGCTATTATACCAACACAAAATTAAAAGTGCTTTACATAGATTCTAGTTAAGAAACTGATTTGATGGCAATATTTATAATGCAAACACAAGTGAAATAACGTTAAGTTTGACAGAACTGACCTTTTTCCTATTGCATAAATAATCTTGTCATTAGTCACAGACTTAATCCGTCTCTTCACGGTAAAGAAGATTCTGCAACAATGAAAGAGAAGAGAACTGTTTTACAAAAGCAAATTGTGCTAATAAGGGAACATTTTGTAAATAAATATTTAGACATTTTTATTTTTAGCTGACTTTCATTATTGGCACGTGTTGACTTCTCAGCAGATGCTGAGATGCTGAGTTTTAGGTATAAGATAGCTATTAGGAAAGAACACCTTTGAAACGAAGCAGAAGGAACATGATTGGATGAAGAGAAATCAAACGGCAATTCAGTTTCAACAAAGCCTTGGCCAACCTCACAGGTAGCTCTGGTGACTACCTCTCATCAGGATTATCCTACACCTATACAAAATGGCAGATCCTCAATATTCCTGTGTCACGCTGGAAGACTGGGATCTTTGGTGAGGCAGCTTCGTGAAACTGACACACACCCTAATGGCTCATAGTAGCTTTTCATTAATTTTTAAAAAGACACAATAACTTTCTATTTCTGTTTTTTTTTTTTTTCTCTTTTTGAGATAAAGTCTTGCTTTGTTGCCCAATCTGGAGTGCAGTGGCATGATCTAGGCTCATTGCAACTCCCATCTCCCAGGTTTAAGCCACTATCCTGCCTCAGCTTCTCAAGTAGCTGGGATTACAGGTGTGTGCAACCACAGCAAGCTAAATATGAGGTTTCACTATGTTGGCCAGGCTGGACTCGAACTCCTGACCTTAAGTGGTCCACTGGCCTCAGCATCCCAAAATCCTGGAATTATAGGTGTGAGCCACTGTGCCCAGCATAGTTTGTGCTGTCTCTTAATTGATGAAAGTTAAAAATCTAGAGCCAACTATAGGAAGCATATTATCCTTGTTGGTGAAAACAGAATTGACAATAAACCTGAAATCTATGATATCTATGGAAAGAAATGCATGATTGAAAAATCTATGAAACTGGATTAATACATTATATGGGGCAATGAAAAGAAATAGCCCACTCAGGGTACTCAGAATAAAAATAAAATGTTTTTAATATTAAAGTCCATTTATTTGATATAATATTTACACATTTCCTCTTCCATTTGCTCTCAAAGGAATATTAAGGTTGTAAAGCCAGAAACTAGATTTTATTACCATATATGTCCCAACATAACACAGTGCTTTACATATAGCATGTACTTCATAAATATACTTTGAACAAATTAAAACATGTGAAAATGGAGTACATTCACAAAATATGGAAGAAAAGACATATTGAGTAATGTTTACTATAAAAATGTCACTAAAATGATACTGAAGGAGGAATAAAATCATAAATTCCACACATACTAAGAAATAAATGTGAGATAAGAATATCAACAATTTTTGAAATACAAAGTAGGTTCATGAGTAGAAACCAAAATAGAAAGTTCAAGAGTGAAAACTATGTGCTAGATGGAAGAAATCAAGACAGAAATTACTTTGAACAAGAGAAACCCAGAAAGGCTCTGGAATCTGGGGTAGCTAGCATGCCCAATATAAGTACAGGTGGTACTAAATTCAGTATTAAGATTTTAGGTCTCAGATACAACATTTGAAGGCCGTCACATCTGTCCTTAAAACACAAAAAGAAAAGCTAGACAAATTAAAAACTGGTTACTTCTTTTCTTGGATTCATCATAGAACAGAGATCATACAGAAAACCACCACTCTGAAATCTAGAGAGACAGTCTTATTTAGAGAGTTGGAGCAACTGAGATCTGCTTATCTAGGGTCAAACTTCCTGTCTCTATAAACTGCTGGGTACTAGACTTCAAGAAAACAGAAATGGAACATTGTTACTAGAAAAAATAGTATTGTGTAGGGGAGGGAGAAGGTAGAGCACTGATAGAATATTTGTGAAATTAAAGGAATCAAAACAAAGGACTCAAAGACTGGGACTTACAAGAATATAGAATATTTCCCCTACCACACATCTTACCATCATACCAACAGGGCTTTAGTATAATAACAGTGAATTACATATTTAAAAAGCTTAAAGAAACAAACTCTTCAAGAATAGTACATGTGAAAACTCAAGAGAAAAAAT
This sequence comes from Callithrix jacchus, assembly GCF_049354715.1. Lineage (NCBI taxonomy): Eukaryota > Metazoa > Chordata > Mammalia > Primates > Cebidae > Callithrix > Callithrix jacchus. The sequence continues at coordinate 175,250,024 of NC_133503.1, read as the reverse complement.
AAAAATATGAACACTAGGAAGATTTTAAATCCTTACCTATATCTTTAACAAGCATTAAACAGAGCAAAATCAGAGAAAAACAAGATAAAAAACAATTTGGGAAGACAAAGTCATCATTAAAGCAAGACTTGATATAATAAATAAAAATTTTCCAAAATGATATGCAAATGAAAAAATAAATAAAAATTAAAAACCTAGGATATGCAAGAATCATTTCAAGGTATCAAAAATGTGCTATATGCATAATGAGAAGGGAGGAAGGAAAAGAAAGAAATAACAAAGCAGAAGAAACATTTGAAGTGAAAATGACCAAGAAATTTTTAAAATTAATTCCAGAAACCAAACCAGACACCAAAAAATCTCAGTGAATAGCAAGTAAAAAAAGTATGGAAAAAAAGATTATATCTGCACTGCAGAAAACCAAAATATTGAAAATATTCAGGGGTACACGATGACCCATCTACAGAAGAAGAAGGGTAACAATCACAGCTGGCTTATTGCCATAAAGTGTGTACATAAGAATAGCGCAATAATGAACTACTCATAGTGTTGATACAAACAGTTTTAGAAAATACCATTCCAGGCAAATAAATTATCCTTCCAAATGGAAGGACAAATCCATTTTCTGAGAAAAATATGTTTGATTGCCAGTGTATGTATCCTAAAAAAAAAATGAAGAAAGAAATTATATTCTGGCAGAAGGAAAATAATATAGTCAGAAATTCAAATCTATATAAAGAGGACTGACAAAGTTAACAAAAGTAAAATAACATCTCTTGTTTTTCTTATTCTTAATTGATCTACAGGATATATGTTTAGTCAAAGCAATCATGTTAATGTACTGAGTGATTATGTCATAAATATAAGTGACATGACTGACAGAAACATTACAGGGGAAGATAGAGAGAAGAATGCTCTACTAAAGGTTCTTGTAATTCATGCACATTATTATTGTGTTTTTTAATGTGTACTAAGATTTGTTTAAAACGTATTCCATAAACTCTAAGGCAACCACTCATTTATTACAGAAGTATGACTGATGACTTCAAAGAGAGTAAACATAGTCACGTACAGTGTACATTTAAACCTAGAGAAGGCAGTAAAAGAGGGAAAGAGAACGAAACAAAAGACAAACACCACTTACAAGAGGCAGTTCAGAACAAGGTAGAAAATAGGCCAACTCTATTAATAATCACCTTAAATGCACATATCCTAAATACACCAAAGAGACAGATTGTCAGACTAGGTAAAAAGAAAAACAAAAACGAGAACCAAAAATCTGCTTTCTACAAGGGAACCACTTTGAATACAAAGACTGAGGTTAAAAGTAAAAGAATCCAGAAAGATATGCAATACTAACACTAACAAAAGGAAAGCTGAAGAAGATATTTTAATTTAAGACATAGGAGATTTCTTTCTCTTCTTTTGAGATGGAGTCTTGCTCTGATGCTCAGGCTAGAGTGCAATGCTGTAATCTTGGATCACTGCAACATGTGCTTCCCGAGATCAAGTCTGCCTCAGCCTCCTGCCACTGTGTCTGGTTTATTTTTGTATTTTTAGTAGAGACGGGGTTTCACCATCTTGGCCAGGTTGGTCTCAAACTCTTGACCCTGTGATCCACCTGCCTCGGTGTCCCAAAGTGCTAGGACTTCAGGCGTGAGCCACAACATTCGGCTTAGAAGATTTCCTAAGAAGAAAATTTGTCAGAGATAAAAAGTATTGTCATATAATAGATTATTTAAGTTTTTTCAAAAAGTTAAAATGTAAAGATTTATACACCTAAAAGAGTGTCAAAATTCATGAAAACAAACTGATAAAACTGATGTTAGACAGATCTGTTAGAGAAGCAGACATCAACAATGCTCTAGTAGTAGTTTATAGATGAAACAGACAGAAAATCAGTAAGGATATAGACGGTATACATACATTGTTAGTTAATTTACATAATTGCTATTTACTACTTCATGTAATGACAAGTAAATACATGTATTTTTTTTCAGGCTGACATGAATCCTTCATCAAGATGGGCTCAATTATGATTCTTAGATCACTCCTTAAACATTTACAAGAATAAAAGCCGTACTTAGTATATTCTCAAACTACACAGATTTAAACTAGAAATCAGTTTGTAAATTAAGATAGCTGAAATTTCCCAAAAAGCATTTGAAAAGTAAACAGTACAATGCTAAATAATCTATAGGTCAAAGAGAAGACCTTAAGATACTCTAAAAAAAATTTACAATTAACATAAACTTATTGACTCATGCTTTTAGAGACTGGGAAGTCCAAGACTGAAGGAACAAAATCTGGCAAAGACCCTTGTGTGATGTAATCCCGTTGAGGAAGAGCAAGGACAGGGTGACAACAAGAGCAAGAGAAGAACTGAACTCATTTTTTTAATAAACAATCTGCTCCAATAATAATAGCATTAATCCATTCATGAGGTCTCATCACATTTTAAAGTAATTGATACTGTTAGAATAGCAATTAGGTTTTCTACACATGCTTTTTGGGGTACACATTTAACTATAGCACATTGCTCTTCTCTGCAGGATTCGCTTCCTTCTCACCTGCAAAATATATTCATATTATCCCAATAGTTTCAAAGTCTTAACTAATTCCAGCATCGATCCAAAAGTCCCAAATCTCATCTGAATTAGACATGGGTGGGATTCAAGGTGGGATGCATTCTGAAGGAAATTTCCCTCCAGCTATGAGCCTGTGAAATCAAAAATGTATCTAATTCCAAAATAAAATCATGGACAGATATAAGATAGATTATAAAAACAACAAAATCATTTTTTTCCTGAAAATAGATGGAGGGAGAAATAACCAGTCCTCTTCTATGTTCAATGAATAATAGTAAAATTATACCCACTTCAGTTACTAAGATTATGAATCCAGCTACCTCATCAATGGGCTTCACTAAACTGATTCATCTGAATACAACAGTATTTTATTTGGCAAGAAGAAAGGGGCAACTGGTCCCAAGTAAGACCAAAACCCAACAGGGCAAACATTAAATCTTGAGTCTTGCTAAGATGTTAATTCTTCCCAATTTTATCAACTTACTCAACAAAATTTAAAAGAAAATTTAAAAATTAGCTGGGCTTGGTGGTGCATGCTTGTAATCCCAGGTACTTGGGAGGGTAAGGCAGGAGAATTACTTGAAGCTGGGAGCAGGAGGTTGCAGTGAGCTGAGATTGTGCCACTGCACTCCAGCCTGACAATAGAGCAAGACTCCTTCTAAAAAGTAATAATAATAATTTCCACCAAAGGGGTAGAGATGATATTGTATTCATGAAAAAATAAACCAGAAAGCTTTAAAAAAATCCTGTGTTAACAAATGTATAAAATGATTTGTAGCCATGAACCAAAGTATGATGATTGTAGAAAATATTTCTGTATTTACTCAAGGAAAAAAGAGAGAGAGAAATGAAAGAAAAAATACGTCTTGAAAGATTAGGAAAACAAAGTTTTATGCATGTTTTTTTTTATTTGAGAAAATTCACCAGACCTGATCATTTCTTTTATTAAATAAGGAAGAGCTACAAAGCATATGCTTTGGATGAACTATGTCACCTTCAAATGCAGTATTTGCCCATAATGCCACAAAGCTTATCTGTAAAGAAAATGAGGGACCTCTCTTGTCACCAAATATTCATCATCTTTATTGCCACTTGTAATTAATTCCTCGTGCATGATTTTCCCATATCTGAATGGTTCAAAAGGAAGGGCATTCTTTTCTATTTTTCTTTTTAAACATCAGTGCATACTTACCAGTGAAGTGACAGGTTTATAAGCTCTTTGTTTATTAATGAAGACTATATTGATCTCTTTAAAAGTTTAATTGTCACAGGCCCTTGACTTAATAATTTTCATTTCAGTATTACCTGGTAAAAACTGCTTCCTTCTCCTGTCTACTCACTGTGAAGATCACTTCTTGGGAGATTACCAAAACAACAAAAACATTTTTCATGCAAATAGACTAGGGGAGTTAATAACCAGCTTTTTTCTATGTTCAAAGAATAAGAATATGATTATATCAATTTCAGTAACTAAGATTATGAATCCAGCTCGCTCACCAGTGGACTTGATTAAAGTGATTCTTATGGATACAATAGTATTTTATTTGACAAGTGAGACAAAACAATAGATGAGTCGACTAAAATGTACTCCCTGATTTTACTACCTTCTTTCCAAAATGTAATGGTTTGCAGAGACATTTATTCTGCAAGTGATATAGTCCATGTAAGTTAATATTTAAACACAAAAAAATCAATTGTAGTCAAAAATTTATTGATGTTTTAAATAATAGTGCATTATGTTCAGAGAACATATAAAAAATCTAGAAAATTAAAGAACAGGGTATAACCAAAGATACAAATATAATAAAATTAAAATATAAATATAATTAAAACAGAACTTTTATTCTCCCCATATGTACTATATTTGCCTGTTTTAGACATTTGATTGAATTAGGAGATGAGGTAGAAAGTAAAATTTAGGTATACGTCTTGGGAACAAATGAGTCTTCAGGATTCCTAAGCAATTGACATATTTTAATAAGTGTTAATAACAGTTACTGGAAAATCAGTTTTCTCTAAAAATTGTAAGTGCTTAAAATAGATATACTTAATTTTTCTCCAGTTCACATGTGCTATAAAAGAGATGTCTGATGATGCAAGAATAACACCATCATAACTGCATAAAATTAGTATTTCATCCTTAAAATAGTTTAATTTCTTCATAGACTATTTTGAGATGAGGGGGAAAAGAATCATCTACAGGCCTACAGCATGGAAATAATTACTACTAACGTTTTGATATATTGCTTTTCAGACATTTTCCTAGGCATTGTTGTTTTGTAATCTTGCTTTCATTACAGAAAATATTATACAGAAAATAAGATTACTAGCTCAGGTTCAGAGAAAGTAGATTTAAACACAAACACAAACACTCTTGTAGTTGAATCTGTCCAGAATTCCACCTGATATATATGTGAGACAGACAGAGAAAAAGAAGTATAAAGATTTTGTCAGGGGCATGTATTTTTGGAAATATTTAATATGTATTATCAAAATAATTAAATAATTTTCATTGCCACCTGTTGTGGATGAATGCCCGACTTTCTTCAGAAGCTTATGCAAGTTAACATCTCTATACCTTAATTGCCTTTTAGTTGAATTGTGAGGCTATTCTTTAATACTTGATATATATGATTTATAACATATTGGTTACTAGCTGTTTTGTATGTTACAAATACATTATCTCAAATAGTAGCATATATTTTCATACTGCTTAACCAGTCTTAGACAGAATTGTATAGTTTTGCATGGTCAAATATATCATCTTCCCTTTAAGACTTTTTTTTTTTCTTTGGCTAGTGCAATTTTTTTTCACAATATTGGCCGGCATGGTGGTGTGTGTCACCTGCAATTCCAGCTACTGGGGAGGCTGAGCTGGGAGGGTCCCTTGAACCCAGGAATCAGAGATTGCAGTAAGCTGAGATTGCTCCACTGTACTCAAGCCTGGTAACAGAAAGTCTCAGTCTTTAAAATTAAAATTTTAAAAATCACAATATTGAGGTTATAATTTTCTCTGCTACATTTTCTCCTGGTGTTTTCACATTTTCCTTTCTTCGTTTTAGTGTCCTATTTATCTGCAAGTTATATTCTGCAGGTAAGCATCTAATTTGTATTTTTACATAAAAGTAATATTTTTTCATTCCCATTAGAGAGCACTTTATTTCTCTGCTTGTTTCTTAATTACTATAATTGTATAATTCTTTATAACTAGCAATAAACATCTTCATTATCTTCATTTCTCATAATTTATTCTTTCAGATAAATTTTCAAAAGTCTTAGAAAATCCTACTCAGATTTTGACTAACATGCAATGGAATTGACAAATTTATTTGTGGAAGTAATATCTGTCTCCAAATAATAAGTCTCATCTTTTGCCTGTGAGAAGCTGAATAGTGGCCCCCAAATACACTCACATTCCAATCCCTGGAGCCAGTGAGTGTTACCTTATATGACAAAAGAGACTTACTGATATGATTAACTCTGATATTGAAGGGGGTATTATCTTGGCTTACTCAGGCACAGTGGTCCTCATAAGAGGGTGCAGGAGGAAAAAATTCTGTGAAGAGCAGAGATTGTAGTGATGAGATTTAAACATGGAACAAGAGGCCAGAAATCAAGGAATACCAGTGGCTACCAAAAGAGGAAAAGGTGCGGAAAGAGACTTTCCCCTCAGAGGCTACAGAAGGAACTTGTCTTTTTGCAGTGATTTTCAGACTTCTGACCTCCAGAACTGTAAGATAGTGTATTTGTGTCAGTTTGACTGACCTAGTTGGGGTGAATTTATTATAGCAACAATAAGAAACTGATACATTATCCTATAGTAATACTGGTGCTCTCTTTTCATTAGGTTTTGTTTGCCTTAGCTATTGAGTAGTTTTAAGTATTGGTTTATTTTATATTTAAGTCAAATTAACAACAAAAGTTGAATTTAAAAGTACCAATTTGAAGTGAATACAATCCTTTTCAATGTATTGCAATTACTGATATAGCTTACTGATGTCTATTAGCGTAGTTCGAGTATTCCACTTCTGTTTAAAAGTTCTGGTTTGCATGTTTGTTTGCCCCACACCTTCATTTTTATTATAGTAATAAGATAGTCATCATTTCTATCTGTTGTCCTTTGCTGGTTTGATAACTGTATATTGAACATTGTGCCTTTGTAATTATCTATACATTTTTAACATACAAAAATATATTTACTCACAAACTCTATCTTTATTTATAACTCTTTCCTTCTTTCCATGAAAAACTCTTAGCACATTTTAACTATGCACCTCACCAGCCCTGCCTGGTTATAACCTATTGCTTTTTCATGAACATTGTTTTCTGTATCCCACACCTTCCTTTTGGATTTAATTTTACTGAAAAACATTTTTTTTAGTAGTTGACTTGACATGGATACGTGTGCTGTAGGTTGTCTTCACTTTTGTATGTCTGAAAATACAATTTTACCCTAAATCTTGTCTGATCTTTTAGTTGGATATTGAATTCTAGGTAGACATTCATCTCACAATTACTGAAATGAAGACTTCTCACAGTTGCATGTTATTCTATAATATGTGGTTAGGGTCTCCTTTTACACAGTTTTTAATTTTTCTTTTACTTTTTAACATTCAGCTGTTTCCCTAGAAAATTACAATGTGTGTCTCTATTTTGTTTTATTCTAATAAACCCTCACTGAGTTTTTAGTTAGTCTTTCTTCAGTTCTGGAAAAGTCTTAGTTATTGTCCCCTCAAACTTTGCTCCAAAAAGTCCTTCAGTCTTGACTTCTTGAATGATTTTATTGGTGGCAAATTATTTATTATTTTGTTTCTTTAGCTATTGGTTCAGTATTCTGGATAAAATCATCAACACTATCTTCCAATTTTTAAATTTTTTTTACTGACTGAGTCATTTCTAGAATTTATCCCAAAGACTGTGATACCATTTTTAATATTTAGTAATCATAGTTTTTACTTCTAATCTTTCTAATTGTTTCTTTTTCATAATATATGCTTTTGAGTTATGTCTAATATTTTTATTTCACATTTTTTCACATGTATTTATGCTATCTTTTTATTATTTTAAGGAAACAAGTTCTATTTTGTAGCCTCCACCTTCTCCTTCTTCCCATATCACTGACAGTTTTACAAAATTGGCAGCTCTAGGAAGCTGTCAAAATGTGTCTCCACATATTGAGGGAATAAAATAAATTGCCTTAGATCCTGATATTAAGTTATGAGCCTTGCTGGGTCCTCAGTAACCTAATGGGGGATTTGACCCTGGTTACCATTCTAGAATAAAACTCCAAAGTTTTTCTGAAAATTATTAAACCCACAAATTATTCCTTATATAACATTGCAAAGGTAGTTCTGGTTGGTTTGTCTTTCACTTTTGGACCACAGAGAAATTTACCTTCCTTTGAGCATGGTTATGAATTTTATTATATTTTAATGTTTACTCACTGTTGCCACATATTATTTGAAGCTCCAGAGAATTAAAGCATATATGTATGTGTGTGTGTGTATATATATATATACTTTATTAAAATGTAGTATATAAGTCTGTACCCAACTAGTTTCTTTTAGTTTGGGGTTATGTTAAATTAGATTTCCTGATACTGAATTGTTTAGTTATAAAAGTATGAATTTTCTTATTTTTCTTGAAACTACTGACAATTTTCTGTGTCAAAGGTTTAACATTTCATTTTATATTGCTGTTGCATTGCACTTTTTGTTTTAACCTAAAAATAACCTAAAGGTCTGAAAAAATTTAATACCATTTTCATTTGACATAGCCTTAAAATCTCTTTAATTCCTGAGAATTAAAAAATAAAAATCCTGAGGGTAATATGTATGTGTTTCATCCCATTATCTAGAACAGTTGTGTTTGTGATATTCAACAAATAATTTATATTTTCTTTTGTCAGACTAACACTGTAAATTGAATTATATTTGAGTTAGAAAATCTGCAACAGAAAGAGCAGAACCCAAAGGTCAGGGTTGAGTGGGTCATAGGTGTAATATAGATGACCTGAGCCTTCCTAAATACTTTTGTATAAACCCCTGATAAATTAAGAAACCCAGAGCTCTCGCATTTTTGTTTTTATAGGAACTGGGACTTAAATACAGATATATAGACATTTTTAGCAAAAAAAAAGAAAAGGAAAGATGGAAGGAAGAAAGGAAGGAAGAAAAGAGAGGGAAAGAAAGGAAAAAAGAAACAAAAAGAAAGATTACCAAAATAGAGAAAGAAAGAAAGAAAAAAGAGAGAGAAAGAAAGAGAAAGAAAGGAAAGAAGAAAGGAAGGAAGGAAGGAGGAAAAGAAGAAAGGAAGAAAGGAAGGAAAGAAGGAAGAAAAGAAAGGAAGGAAGGAAAGGAAGGAAGGAAGGAAAGAAAGAAAGAAAGGGATATTATAATAACTAAATTTATATTTCTCACACTATAAAAGTATCTATTCCAAACATATGAAAAAATATTAGCTCATATTAAAGGAGAGGGACAAGACATAGTATTATAAAGTGGTTTGCTCTTGGTTAAGAATTACTTCTTATTAGATTATATTACTGACTTGGTTAATAAATAAAAAGAAATTGTGTTTAGTATGTCAGTTACTGTGTAAACATAACGTAACTTGCTCTTTTCTCTACATTTACTAACTTTTTTTAGCAAAATGTCTTTAAAGCAAGAGTCTTCCTGAAATTGTTCCAAGATATGTAGTAATAAATAGCATAGGTGACGTGGAATCAAAGAAATTCCACACTTCTTTTGTATGTATTCCATAACAATGCTGAAACTTTGAAGTAAATAATGACGCTGACCTTGTAGAAGCATAAAAGTGTCAATGTGTGACTTAGTTCTGTGTAAAGAAATATGCTAGGCACATGAGATGTGAAGAGTTACAATAGCAAAAATCTTAGTAGTCATATGACATCCAAAGGGGTGGTTCCACCGACTCAGGAAATTTGGATTCTGAGATGTATATGAGAGCACCTGTTAGCAGCAAGGTGTTCCTTATAAGGGCATGCTTGATTTTAGATCTCAGGATACAAATAATTTTAAAATAATCTAACAGAATTAGAGAGTCAAAAAACCAATTTTGAGGAATTTGGTGTTTTTTTTTCTTCCTTTTATAATAGAAGATATGTGGCTTAACCAACATAATTCTGATGATAAAATTACTAGAAAGACAACAGAGAAAAGGTCTGGGTATAAGTTCTTTTTATGCAGGTAAAAGCAAGCTAATTTTTGAGTGTAGGTAAAGGCAAAATGTTTTCTAAAACTCCTACCAGCTAAGGACAAACTTCATTAGTATTGAAATCCCAAGAAAGCACCCAGCTGTAAATGATAGTCCCATATTTTTCAAAGGACAAACTTTACAATGTTTGTGTGATAGTAAGACATTTTGCACCACTTTTATTTCTGCTAACACCCTTGGGGACTCTGGCTACCTGCCTGCTTGCCCACCAGTTGCAAATATTTCCAGAATATTCTTATAGGATTACTATGATATGAGTAAATCACTCATTTTTACCATCTTTTAAGATTCTCAGATTTCTGGACTGCCTGTATTCTATTTCTGTAGACAGGATTTCCTTTAAAAGAGAAGCTATTATATATTTGAAATCAAGTAAGTCTAGTACAAACTGGGTCAAAACAAGCATATGAGTTGGCCGTTGAATTTTATTTATTTATTTTTTTTTTGAGATGGAGTTTCACTCTTGTTACCCAGGCTGGAGTGCAACAGCATAATCTTGGCCTACCACAACCTCCACCTGCTGGGTTCAAGTGATTCTTCTACCTCAGCCCCCCAAGTAGCTGGCATTACAGGCATGTGCCACCATGCCAGGCTACAGAGAGACTGACTATCTAAAGGTTACAAGCTAGTAAGATAAGGGATTGGGAATTTGAACACAGGCAATCTGGATCTCAAGTACTTGTTTTGGACTACTAGCCAGTGGAAGATGACTATTACATAGTTTTTATTTTTTCTGAGGAATATCATAATCTATTGAAGACATAGTTTAGGTAGGAATTTGTTTTTTAATGATAAGTGTTTTGGTTTATCACTATGTTTGCAATATCACTATTCATCATCTGTCTACCCATCCAAGAATCAAAGACTCTCAGAACTCAATATTATCCGAGATATATGTGACAAATTCTAGTTTTTCAAAAGAGGAGTTCTGGAAGTGAATCTTTTTACTAGTTTCCGTGTTTACTATTTACTTATCTTTTATAAGCATAAATTCTTCAGGCTGCAGACTATCCCATTTGCTCTCAAGAGTTATAGAGTATATACATTAAAATAAATGTTATTAGATATTGATAGTTATCCTATTTCCTATCAACTTTATCATATATCCTACTCTACAAATGCATATTCATTCACTCTTTTATCTCGTGAATCTTTCCTTAAACAAATTTTGAAGTTCAGACTTGGATAAAATTATTTAGCCCAGTTGTACTTACTTTAGAATATAAGAGGAAAATTACCTATAATTTTCTACATACCATGTAGGTATTTATTGACCCCACTATTTGATTACTTTTGTAGCAACAAAAGGTTTTGTTATGCTTGTTTGTACCATGGTAACTCGATACATTTTCATAGACTTGTACCTTTTGTAACTAAGACTAATTGTTTTTAATTTTATAGTTATTCAATTTGAGAGATTATTCTTCCAAAATTATACTTTCATCTGTATGTCCATTGAACCCTAGCTTTTAGAACTTTTAGCAAGTTTGATTCTTTGTCACTAGCATTTTTAAATATATGGCTTATTGCAAAAAATATATAACAGTGAAGCCTTAAAAAATGTACTATAATGGCCTGATGATCTGATTTCTTTAGGAAAAATTGATAGTTTTGAATACTACTCATAAATATTAAAAATTAGATATACTGAATTAAGATAAAATTCACATTTTTGATACTAAAATAGTCTCCATTTTAACAAAATATAATTTTGCATTATAGCGAATGTAAGACAACAGACTACTGTACAAAGAGTTTTTAGTGTTTTATAAATCACAATAGAATTAGCTTTGCAGCTTTGTACAACTTTTTAAATTATTGAGTAAATTAAGATGTAGTAGATGACCCCTAAGCTAATTATATTTCATTTATTAATGCCAATAAAATAACATGCCAATTTTATTTATTATAATCTATGTCTATAATATCAACATACAAGCATAAAATGTAAAGTCCTAACCACTTTTTAAATTAAAACTATTTTTAATAATGTCAGCTTGTATGTAAACTATATAGTTTGGGTAAATTAAGCATCTTGTGAAATTTTTTAACAATTTAAAACATCATCAAGCCACTTAAAACTGCCACAATATGATCTCACTATATTTGAAACCAGAAAACAGAACAGAACAGAACTGAAATGGCAATGTTAAATATTATCTCTGAAATTACTTACCTTTACTATCCACTGAATGACATTTGAATTTTAAAATTTTCTTTCTGATGACTACCACAATCTTCTAGAAAATATTTCTTTTGAGTTATTGCATACATTGCTGTTTTCTATCCTTCCTGATATTTCACTTGAAGCAAAACATAGGATTTAAAAAGTTTTGCCCACTTTCTCTATTTCAGCAATACTTTTGCTGTTGTGCCTTTGCAAATTCTGTTCTCTACAGGTAAAATAATTCTTTTCTATCTGAACTATGTCTTCTCATAATGAGAAACATATTTACAGTTGCTGTGACTATTGCATGAATTAATATACAGAAAGCAATTATAACAGTGCTTAACATATATAAAACGTGTTAAAGAAAATGAAAGAAAAATAAAAATCACATGTCATTCTTCCTTGTTAAATGAGTTTCATGAACATTATTAGGGATATTTTCTTAACCATATGAAAATTGATGGATTTCTTTTCTATCTTCTCTGCTAGACAGCAAGCTAGTCAAGAGCTGATACTATGTCTCATTATCTCTATATATTGAGTCCTTAGTATAATGGTATTAATGGAGTTTGGAGTTCAGTGGCCTTCAAGTAGCATATAAAAGTCAGTTGAAATATCTTAAATACTTTTCAACCAAACTGCTCAACTAAGATTTGCAATAGCAACAACAGCAAAAAGACAGGTTGAGAGAATAATTAATACTTCCCAAAGGTATTATTGAGCTTGATTCAATTTCATATCAAATTGGTTTTATTCTGAATTGACCAGAACACCTGGATTCTGACTTATATATGATACACATTATTGCTGAAAGGATCAGAAAGATCTCAGCAAATTGGCCAATAAATCATAGTTTGCTGACTCTAGATCAAATCAATAAAATTGTCCATACTAAAAGTTGAGAATTCACTGGAGTGTTAATTGACATGTCTAGTTCTCCTTAAAGAAAATAAGTGTTTAGTCGTTATTTGTTTTGCAACATGGTAAAATAGTTTGGATTTAATCAATTTTCTAAAAAGTTTTTTTCAAAATACATGAATAAGTGCTATTAAAATAAGAAATACGTTATCCTTATTAACCCACCCTTCATGCCCACCCACCCCAAGATCAGCCCTAAAGATTTGTGCTTCACACCAGCCTACATTCATGCTCCAGGAATGCCCTTGTGGGACCAAACAACAGGCTAGTTTCTATGGCTCCAAGCTCCAGGCCAACCACTATAGAATCAGTGACTAAGTTCACTCCAGTGGTTTCTGGTGCTAATGTGGACACCATGGACCCTGACTTCAGGCCAAACCACCAACTGGCCAGGAAGTACACAGTCATATAAGTTCTCCATACACACACCTACCCAGAATCTCAGGAAGCTGACTGATGAAAGGCCTTCTCAATGAAAACCAATATCTAAGGACTGGAAGAAGTGACTACTTCCAGTGTTCAGAAATTAATGCAATGCTACAAGGATCACCAAAGACCAGAGAAACATCTTACCCCAAAGGAACAAAAGAAACTACAAAAAACTTACCCTAAAGAAATAGAGATCTCCAAATTGCCTAACAAAAATTTCAAAAACATCCTCTTAAGGATGCCCAGTGAGTAACAAGGGAACACAGATAGACAAATAAACAATAACATAGAAACAATATATAAGAAAAATAGAATTTCAACAAAAGATAGAAATTATAAAAAAAGACCAGAAATTCTAGAACTAAACAACATAATGACTAAAATAAAAATTTTAATAAAGACCTTCAACAGCAGACTTGATCAGACAGAAGGAATCAGTAAGTTCAAGTACAGATATTTTGAAATTATTCAGTCACAGAAACATAAAGGAAAAAAACAAATACTGCGAAAAATGTTTATGAGACTTTTGGAACACGATTAAGCAAATCAAGATATACATTTTGGGATTCCAAAAACAAAAAGGGAAATAAGTATATGGAGTACTTTTTAAGTGGATAAAAGATTTATCCAATCAGTAAATGGAAATGGGAATTCAAGTTTATGAAACTCAAAAAGAGTTTCAAAACTTGAACCTAAAGAGATATACACCAAGACATATTGTATTTCAATTGCCATAATTAAGACAAAGAGTATTTTGGAAACAGTGAGAGAAAAGTGAGCTGTCATATAAAGCCCTCATAAGGCTATCATGAGATTTTCAACTAAATGGAATAGAGCTATAAAAATCACAATACATGGAAATTTAAAAACACACATTTGAACAACAATTATAACAAATAAATAAAAATAGAAACTAAAAATATCTCAAGACAAAAGAAAAGGATAACACAACATACAAAAATGTATGAGGTACAGTGAAGGCAGTACCAAGATGCAAGTTTATAGTGATAAATGCATACACGTAGAAAAGAAAAATAATATCTCAACTAAAAAAACATAAAATTATACCTCAAGGAACTAGAAAATGAAGAAAAAAAAACTTGGTTCAATGTTACCTGGAAAAAATAATTAGATAGAAAATAAATAAAAGAGAAATTTTCTGAAAAATGAAAAATATTTATTAAGCTAAGAGTTGATTCTTTGAAGAGGAGTGAAATTGGTAAACACTTTGGTAGAGTCACTGGGGAAAGAAAAAGAGAAGACCCAAATAAATAAGATCAGAAATAGAAGAGGTGACACTATAATCAATGTCACAGAAATTAAAATATATATATATAATGAATCATATGATTTTGCTGTGTCCCCACCCCACAAATCTCATTTTGAACTGTAGTTCCCCTAATTTCCATGTATCATGGGAGGGATCCAGTGGGACGTTACTGAATAATGGGGATGATTACCTTCATGCTGTTCTGGTGATAGTGAGTGAGGTGAGTGAGTTCTCAGGAGATCTGATGGTTTTAAAAGGGGCTTTTCCCCCTTTTGCTCAGCACTTCTCTCTCATGCTGCCATGTGAAGAAGAACATGCTTGCTTCCCCTTCCACCATGTTTGTGTAAATTTCTTTGGATCTCCCCAGCCATGTGGAACTGAGTCAATTAAACCACTTTCCTTTATAAATCACCTTGTCTTGGGTATTTATTCAAAGCTGCATAGGAATGGACTGATACAATAAGGAAATATTATGAAAGCCAAACAATTGGACAACCTAGAAGAAATGAATACATTCCTGAAAACCTGTGACCTACCAAAAAGGAATCAAGAAGAGACAAAACCCTCAATAGACCAGCAACAAATGAGAATATTGAGTCAGTGATAAAAAAATCTTCCAATAACACTAAAAAGCCCAGGCCCAAATAGCTTCACACATCAATTCTCCTAAATAATTTTTAAGTTAATACCAATCATTCCTAAGCTGTTTCCAATAATAGAAGAGGGTTCACTTAAAAACTTATATTTATGATTCCAACCTTACCCAGAAAATATTTATAAACCATGTATCTGGTAAGTGGTTATTATACAAAATATATAATTTGGCTACAACTCAATGATAATAACAATAGCTCGAATTAAATATATCCAAAGGTATGAATAGACATTTCTCTAAAGAAAACACAGATATGTAAAAAGTTGATCGATAATACTATTTGTCAAAGAAATACCAATACAAAACATAATAAGATATCACAGCTGTTAGAATGGTTTTCATATATGTGTGTGTGTATGTATAAATATATATATATACATATATATTTATATATATATATATAAAATGCATATTCTTGCAAGGTTCTGAAAAAAAAATCCCCCGTATAATGTTTAAAAAAGAACTGCTAACAGAAATGTCTTATGATCCATATTTCTGGGCACATAGACAAAGGAATTGAAATCAGGATATCAAAGACATATTGATATTCCTATGTTCATTTTAGCATAATTCACAATGGCAGGATATGAAAGCAGTCTAAGTGTCCATCAATACATGAATAAAGAAAACACGGTATGTATATAAAACGGATTGCTATTCAGTCATAAAAAGAAATAAGCCCTGCCATTTGCAAAAACATGAATGAACTTGGCAGACATTATGCTAAGTGAAATAATACAGACACAGAAGAATAAATATTAAAATATGCTACTTATATAAAATATGTAATAGCCAAATTCATAGAAGCACAGAGTAGAATGGTCATTGTCAGGGACTGGGACACAGGAAAGGGAGAAAGGAAAATATTAGTCAAAGGTGTAAAGTTCTGGTTATATAAGACAAGTTAGCACTAATGATCTACCTTACAGCATAGTGCCTACAGATAGCAACACTGTGATGTATACCTAAAGGTTTTCTAAGAGGGGAGCATTCATTTTATGTTCTTATACAAATAATAATCATAAATAAGAGGTTAACAGAAAATTTTTGGTGGTGATATATTTATGGTGCAGAATGCAGTGATTATTTAACAGGCATATACTTATCTTCAAACTCATTAAATTGTGTACATTATGCACAACATATTGTATATAAAAAATTTAAATAAAAAATAATGAGTTTTGAAAAAATATGTGATGAACATGTTTGGAAAATTGAAATGTAAACAGTTTATTATGTGTAGCAATACCATTAATTTGTTAATTTATCTTATAATTATCAAAGTGGAGATATACAATTCAATGTCTCCCAAACCTATTCGATAAGAAAGCAATGTTTCTAAGAACTATCTCATGGAAGTAATATTTAAGAAAATGCTTATTGAGAAAGACTGAAAATTATAAACATTACTATCCCTTTCAGTTTATTTTCTACTTAATATGAAATTAAAACCATATATATTTTTCAAAATACAGTGCCTTGGGGAAATGGCAGTCATGGTAAATGGCAGGCAGGATTAGGTTGCAGCTCCAGACATCAGCATGCCGGGGCTAGCATTGTGAATTTTAGCTCCAGATTGACTGCAGGAACTAACCAGCAATTCCAAGAGGTCCCACAGACACTCTGAAGGAAGTCGACTGGTTTTGCAGGATCCAGGAGACCCCACCAAAACTGTGAGTATCCTAACTGCAGAAGTGGGAAAGGGAGACCCTCCTCTCACAAGCCCACACCATCACTGGAGAAGCTGAAGATCTGTTTGTGGGAGAAGTTTTCTATTTTACCTGGAGCTGAGTCAATTTGGAGAGGCAAGCAAAATATAAGGGTAGAGGCAGCAGCAGAAAGGCCCTGGGAGCTTGCTGGGTCCCCTAGAAGGCCATTCCTGCCTGGCACCACAGGGATCAATGAGAGAGAATCAGAGGGTAAAACTACACAGGGAGAAAGGCATTCCTAGCTGAACTTTGTAACAATTTGAACTAGGTGAGAAGCCTCCTGGCCAGAACTCAGGGGAGGGTACAGACAGTGTGCAAACTCCACAGGCCGGGAAGGGCCAAGCCCTTTTCTTTTGCAGCTGGGAGGCAGATAGTCTGGGGCAGGCTTTCAAGCCCATATCACTCTCAACGTGGAAACTGAATGGGGGCTGTTGCTTGTGGCCAGGTTGCGGGGAGCTGTGGGAGTGAGACCAGCCCTTCGGTTTGCATGGGAGCTAGGTAAGGTCTGTAACTCGGCTGGCTTTCCCCCACTTCCCTGAACCTGCATGACTCAGCAGAGGCAGCCATAATCCTACTAGATATACAATTCCAGTGACCTGGGAATCTCACCTCCATCCCCCACAGCAAGACCCACCCAAGGAGAGTCTGAGTTCAGACATGCCTAGAACCGTTCCTACCTGGTGGTCCTTCCCTACCAAGCCGGGAAGTGGAAGACAAAGAGCATGTCATCTTGACAATTCTAGGGCCCTGCCTACCCGCCAGTTCCTCTCCCTACTACCATACCTGATGCTCTCCGGAAAGCGGAAGACCAACCAGCACAAAAATAGAGCACTAAACCTCAAAAGCTACAGACCTTCAGGGAGTCCATTGCACCCCTCCCCAACACCTCCATCAAAACGAGCACTGGTATCCACCACTGAGAGACCAGTAAATGGCTCACATCCCAGGACTTCTACAGACAACCCTCAGTACCAGCCCAGAGCTGAGTAGACTCACTGGGTGGCTAGACCCAGAAGAGAGACAACAATCACTATAGTTTGGATCTCAGGAAGCCACATCCATAGGAAAAGGGGGAGAGTACTACATCAAAGGATAACCCCAAGGGGCAAAAGAATCTGAACAACAGCCTTGAGCTCTAGACCTTCCCTCTGACAGGGCCCACCCAAATGAGAAGGAACCAGAAAACCAACCCTGGTAATATAACAAAGCAAGGCTCTTCAATATCCCTAAAAAAATCACACTAGTTCATAGCAATAGATCCAAACCAAGAAGAAATCTGTGATTTACCTGGAAAAGAGTTCAGGAGGTTGGTTATTAAGCTAATCAGAGAGGGCCCAGAGAAAGGTAAAGTTCAATGCAAGGAAATTCAAAAGATGATACAAGAAGTGAAGGAAGAATATTCAAGGAAATAGATATCCTAAAGAAAACACAATCAAAAATTCTGGAAACTTTGGATGCACCTTTTGAAATGTGAAATGCTCTGGTAAGTGTCATAAATAGAATTGAACAAGGAGAAGAAAGAAATTCAGAGCTCAAAGACAAGATCTTTGAATTAACCCAGCCAACAAAGACAAAGAAAAAAGAGTAAAAATATGGGCCGGGTGCAGTGGCTCACACCTGTAATCTCAGCACTTTGGGAGGCCAAGACAGGTGGATCAGAAGGTCAGGAGTTTGAGACCAGCCTGGCCAACATAATGAAACCCCGTCTCTATTAAAAATGCAAAAATTAGCGGAGTGTGGTGGCACGCACCTATAGTCCCAGCTACTCTGGAGGCTGAGGCAGGAAAATCATCTGAACTCAGGAGGTGGAGATTGCAGTGAGTGACTCCATTGTACTTCAGCCTGGGTGACAGAGTGAGACTCCATCTGAAAGAAAGAAAGAAAAAAAAGAAAAAAAGAAAGAAAGAAAGAAAGAAAGAAAGAAAGAAAGAAAGAAAGAAAGAAAGAAAGAAAGAAAGAAAGAAAGAAAGAGAAGAAAAAGGAAGGAAGGAAGGAAGAAAGAAAAGAAAATATGAACTACTACTACTGATGGAATACTACTCAGCCATAAAAAAGAATGAATTAATTGCATTTGCAGTTACCTGGATGAGATTGGAGACAATTATTCTAAGTGAAGTAACTCAGGAATGGAAAGCCAAACACTGTATGTTCTCACTGATATGTGGGAGCTAAGCTATGAGGACACAAAGGCATAAGAATGACAAAATGGACTTTGGGGACTTGGGAGGACGAATGTAAAGCGGGTGAGGGATAAAATACTACAAATATGGTGTAGTGTATACTGCTTGGGTGATGAGTCCACCAAACTCTCACAAATCACCACTAAAGAACTTACTCATCCAACCAAATACCACTTGTACCCCAATAACTTATGGAAAAATAAATAAAGTGATTATAATGGTGAACTTAAAAAATATATAGTGCCCCAATTATAAGAAATAATGACGGCCATTGTCTTAATAGAAACATGGAGACTTTAAATATTTGTAGAATCTTTCTGTGGATAACTTCTCAAAATCTATAGGCCTAATCTTATTTTCTTTTCTCAGAATCTGACCTGAATTTAACCATTTTTGTTCAGAAAAGCAAGGTATCCTTGCTCTTCATTATAATTTAGTAAAGTCTTTTCTTCTTGTGTTCTCTCTGGGAAAGACTGTAATTATCTTCAAAAACATACTTTGTCTTTTTATGTTAGTCATTAAACTTTTAAATTTCCATTGAGCAAATATAATCTAAGTTGAAGATTGTATTTCACAGCCTACAGTCTGGAACGTGTACTTGATTCCTGAGAAATACATTGCTAGCTTCTTCAGGTAGCGCTCACTGAAAGGAAATTATTTGTCCTCTATTTCCTCTTACCCTTCCTGTGGATTGGGGAGTGGAACTGTCTTTAGTCATGGTATGAGAAGACAACAAAACACAAGGAACCTAGATATCTATCGGTTCTTTGGAGTCAAGAAATTGATCACCTTGTCACTTCTGGCAGGTCATGCTTCACACAACAGAGAAATAAACTTCTATCTTATTTATGCCAATAGGAGTTGGTTTCTTCTGAAGTAACTAAACAAATATCCTTAGTAACATAAGTCTTATTTCACAAATGTCAGCATTTGGTGTTATTTTTATTTCTGCTTAATAGACCACTGTGCTTTTAAAAAATTTATTATATATTTATTTTATTTATTTATCAAATCAACATATAATAGTTGTACATATCTGTTGAGTACATAGTGCTGTTTTAATACATGTAATGTTTACTAATCAGATTAGCATAATTAGCATACGCATCCAAAACATTTATCATTTCTTGTGTTGGAAACACGCAATATTCTTATTCTAGTTATTTGACACTGTATATTTTGTTAATATAATGATCTGACAGTGATATAGAACACTAGAACTTATTCCTCCTATTTAGGTCCAATTTTGTGTCCTTTAACAAATCTATTCCTATGTCCCCATTCTTTCTACTCTTTCCAACCTGTAGTATCCTTTGTTCCAATTGTTAATTTAGGAGACAGCTTTTTCGGGCTCCTCCATATGAAGGAGAACATGTAGTGTTTAACTTTCTGTTCCTTGTCTATAACTGTTGTTTATTGATCAGAACTACCAGTTAAAATTGTGTATGGCCTTACAGCCATACTTTCTCCTCTAGACTAGGAATGGCCTGGAATTACAACTGGAAGACCTCAGGTAGAGATAACCTAGAGGGAAAGGTTGGAATTACCTACATGAAAACATAAAATCATGTATTAGTTCTAGAGGTAGAGAGAAACATTCTTGTTTGCCTGTGTTTGGTGAGATAGTAATACATACCTTTTATTATCTACATGTACTTTGGCAGCAACTCATCTTCTATAAAATACTTTGAAATCATTTACTTATAGGACTGATAAAGGGTGGAATATTGGAATAAACGTGTCAGCTTGCTTCTGTGTATGTGCATATGACTGTACTGCAATTTTCTGAATTACCTGCAATTTTCAATTATCCATGCTTCTGTAACCTTCCATCAGCATGGATAATGAAGTGTTGAGTTTTGTTAACAAACATGAATGTCTAGCAGGCATTAATAAAGCATATAAAATGCCTTACTAAGTATTATTTTTATGTTGAATTAAATTAAATGAAAAGATTACATGTATGTGTTAAAGAAATATGGGACAATTTGATTATGGCTCCTTGTAAATTTTTATATGAGCAACAAAAAATAAAATCCTAGGTGAAACATGGTTATTATATTTTATCACAGTAAACAGCCTATCTGAAGGCTTGCACTTGAATTGCTAAAATTTAAAAGCTGTATTTTATTATAATGAAAATGCATTTGTATAATTACTTATCTGCATAACTCTTCAGATTCAATGTAGGACACAAGCTATTCATATACTATTATATATAAAAGTTTTGAAATAAAATCTGATTCTGATTCTAACAATTTCATGCCTTTGCAATCAACTTTTAAAATTAATATATTATGCACATTTCAGAAATTTTATTGCTTTTTCTTAAATAGCTTAAATGCCACATTAACAATTTTTAAAAACTCAACTCAATTATAGATGCATAAGTTCATCTTGTGATATATATATTATGGCTTGGGAAATGTCATCACATCCTTCATCATCATACTTTTATGTCCTCCTGTGGTGAACACCTGTGGCTTGTTGGCAATGTGTTTGCTTCTCTGGGCTATTAAACACTCTATATTTTTAGAGTGGATCAACTCAGAGTTATTTAACACAGGTGTTTCTATAATTGTGATATATTTGGAAATATATAGTGCTCAATAGCTTTCAGGTTCTTATTTTTGTCGTTTTGATAAAGTCTTCTGTGCTTTATGTAATGCAATTTTATTGAAACATTGATAAATGGTTAAGTATTGATTTCCATATTTGATTTTTAATAAATTAAGCAGATATAAATATAAATATCAAATATCATATTTAAAGACTATCAATTCATCACATTTCTAGAATTTTTGGAGAACATTTATTCAAAATTGTATATACATAGCCATTTAACAGTACCTTTCTATATCTGGAATACATATTTAAGTCACAAAATATAAAAGAGATGTTTTTATAGTATATACTATATGAAATGAAACACACATATATATATATATAGGTTTGATTTTGAGACAGTCTATATGTAGAGACCAATTATCTTCAAGAAAATAAAATTTATCAATTTTAGATATTTCCAAACTTTGTCAGGTTTAAAGTCATTAGAACTCTACCCAGGTCCTACACTGAATTTTAGATTATTGCTTGTTATGATCAGACTGTGTGTGTCCCTCAAAATTTATGTGTTTAAATATTTAATCCCAAGGCAATGATATAAGAAGTTGGGCCCTTTGGGAGCTGATTAGATAATGAGGGTGAAGCCCTCAGGGATGGAATTAGTGCTTATAAAAGGTCCAAGAGAATTCCTTTGTCCTTTCTGCCACGTGAGGACAGGGTGAGAATTCAGCAGTCTGCAACCCACAAGAGAAATCTGGCACCCTGATGTCAGACTTCCAGCTTCCTAAACTGTGAGAATAAAATAAAACAAAAACAAAGAGCTTTCTGTTGTTTATAAGCCACCCAGTTTATGGTACATTGTTAGAGCAGCCTGAATGGACTAAGGCTTACATATGCCACAACAGAGGTAAATATCTGGCTCACGGAAAAATGAATTGTTGGAAATATGCTTGCTTTTAATAACTACCATTCTCTTCTTTACTTTCATAAGCAGTGTTCTTTCATTCTATTGAATCTTAAATGAAGGTGAAGGAGGTCATTCAGACTGACAATGATAACAAGGGTGAGGAGTCAAGAACAGCAGCTTAGCTACCTCGAATGTATTCTCACATTTACTCTGGGAAAGCTGCTGAGGCTGTGGTATGTGTTTTTGCAACAACGAGTGATTCATTCAGATTTGTATTGCCCTTGCCAAAATATGTCACCTGGAACATAGTAGCACCTAATAATAATGTGAAAAACGTGTCTAGGTAAATGATAATTGAATAGGGAGTCCTCAAGCCTTTTCTTTAGACTCTCAGAATCTTCTGTCTGTATAAGATTTTCCAGGGATCATAGAGATTTCTGCTGCAATTGTTGCTGTTGCCTATTAGATCAACACTAATAGATGACAAAAAAATGCTGGTATTTTTTACTGTAGATACTAGACACTAAGTACTACACAAATGGGTAGGAGGCACAATAACTTCTTAAGCATTTGATGAACAAATAACATAAAGGTGGGAGTTAACCACAAAAACTGATTACAATACTCCTTTCATCCTCCTCCACAAAAAATCCATAGCAATGATGAATAGTTAGTGTTTGTTATAGTTCTAATATGTCATATTATAACAGGTTTAGATATTTCCTGCATCCAAGGGCTTCACATGAATCTGAAAAAAAGAACACCATTTATTGTAACTCTGACTGTTGTGTTCTTATTTCTTTTTTAGTAAGTCTTTAAGCCATCACTTCAGATAATGTTGAACCGTATAAAGGAGGCTTAGCTTACATTATCCAGAAAAATATTCTTTGTGTGAATGAGCTGAAATAAATAAATTAAAAAAAGATTCCTTCCTCCTCTTTAGTAACAGCATAAGCCTCAGAGACCAAATAAAATAAGGAAGGCTTTCTTCCCCTACTCAAGGTATTTGTTTTATTCCCTTGCTGGTAATGTCTTTATCTCCAGCATCATTTTACATCTCTTTGCCTGTTAAAGGTACTTTGGTAAAAATAAAAATGTGTCTGTCAGTCCTTTATACTTCCAAGTGAATTGAAGGCAATAAACATACCTCCCAAGAAATAGCCTTTTGAGTCTTGTCTTTAAAAAATGAAACAAGTTGTTTTAGTTGTTTTATTAGTGGAATATCAGTTGAGCAGCAATATTGGGAGAGGGGATGGTGGTTATCAAAGCACTTTTATGGGAATCTTTTTCATCAGGAAGTAGGAAAACAGTGTTCTAGGAAAAAAGTTTAAAGTATTGTGGCACTAGCATACTAATATACTCCTTGTAAGAACTGTTCAGCAAGGTATGTAATTTATATTTTTCTTTTCTATCACTCTCTGGCCATTCTTCCCATAAAGTGTACTTTCTATTCATATAAGATTATTATGATTCTCCAAATATTACTGTAGACTTCCAAATATTTTTTCTGCAATCTCTCTATTTATAACAAATGTCTTCTTGATGATCCTAAGAAACTAATACATATCTTCACAATTAAATTTAAATATTTCTTCTCTCTCCTCATCTCTTTGTTAGCTCATATTTCCACCAGACTCCTCCCTTATCAATGTCATGTTAGTCATGTGCATATCCCTTTAATCTAATACTTGTCAATGTTGAAATTCTTCACTTACTTATCTCATTTGCTTCCCAACACATTGGAAACTTGAAGTCACAGTCATATCTTCTTTGCCTTTGTTTCTCAAGGATCAGGAAATACTATTACTAAAATTTTTGGAAACATAGTAAATATTTTGCAACAATTTTATCTCTTTAGGGGTTTTCTTTACAGTATTTCAACTTAAATACTCCATCTTGAATTATTTAATTTTTTCACGTATCTTTTTTTAAAGAAAATTTTTAATGCATATTTATAAATCTCTAAATTTACAATGAGATTTTTGTCTTACCTACCTGGAAATGTCTACCCTTATTCTGCCTTTTCTGACAATTTAATTGTGTTCTATCGAAGACATCTATATTAAAATTTAAGCCAAAAATGGAAGCAATCATTTAGATAATTTAATAACATATCCCAATTTGTAAGAATATGTTTAAATGGCTTGAGTAAAAGCAGCGTGTACTGTTTTCTAAATAATCTTCACAATTTCTTTAATTTGCTTTGCTTCTCAACTACATGTCTTACCTTCTGAGTTCTACTCTAGATTTTTGTAGAATTAACTATTAGTACCATGTTAGCAATAAATATTGTTTTTTATCTTTCAATATTAGAAAATTCATAAAAAGGCCATGAACTCAAGGGTGTATGCCGGTTTATTTAAAATTCTATGTGCTAACATATCTGGACTTAAATCCCTGTTTGGTCAAAAGAAAAAAAAAAGAGAAGAAAAAAAAACTTCATATTCTGCTGAAAGACAAGATTAAAGTTCGGATGTGAACCTTCCTGCATTAGATGGGAGAAATAATTTTTTTTAGGCACCACAGTTTATTGTACAGTTGGAAAAAAATGTATCTCAATTACAATGTGGTATGTAATTATACGTTTTCACTCATTCTGTGTTAATATGTTTGTTTCTTTTTTTAAAATCAAAATATTATTATCTAATAATAATTTCCAACTTCTAAAACTACAGCAATGACACCAAATCTTCATCTATGGATTCTGTGCACTAGATGTATTTTACATGCTTTAATCGCATGGATTATCTTACTTGCTTCTCACAATAAGTCTATGTTTAGAAATTCCTTTACGGACAGTGAAATTGTGATTCAGAAAAAAGAAAAAAGGGCTCTTGCTTTAGATGATACATCTGGTTAGTTGCAGAGCTAATATTTAAATACAGAAAGTTAGCATTCAGTTATTGCTCATGTAAAACACTATACATGTGATTGCCTGTTTGATTCTCTGCCCACATATTTACCAATATTAGTATATGTTAATATTTGAACATTCATAACCTCAAATAAAATGCTTCCATATATTGAATTAACGATAAACTTGATGATCTTGATGAACTTAGCAGATGGTTCATAAATGAGATTCAACTGTCAAAATACCTTAATTAGTGTTTCCTTCTTAACTGATTACTGGCTAAAACAATTAAATCAGCTTTTCTTTCCCCCTCTTGCAGATACTATCAAGTAATTTATTGCTACACATATTTTTTGGTATGAAAAGTTTGCTAATATATCTGCTAAATCGGGCCATAGAAAAAGTACTTTCCTTAAACTGCATTTTTTGGGATCAACTGAGTATGATATAAGGTTCAGAAAGAAGTACTGTCTCAGTTGGGACCACACGTCTCTTTGATTTGCGTAGTCTTACGGGCTATCCTGGTCATTTCATTTTCAGGATGACACAAGGTGAAAATGCTTGTATCAGGAGATATAAACACACAAGGAGGAAAAAATAAAAAGAAATTAATTTTAAGGCAAAATTATTTCCATTTTTTATCACTGCTAGATCACATATTTAAAATGAGAGAGGAAACTTTGCTATCTCAAAAATATAATGTTAATTTTAATGTGGAATCATTCACAAATAGAATACAAATTTAAATTTACATTTATGAGGGTAAAGAAATAGCTGCCTACTTTCACATAATAGTTAAATATACAAGCACTACTAGAATTCAAGAATATCAACACCAAATCTGTAGTTTGTTGCTATTTTCCATATTGTTCATATTCTTAATTTTTAAAACTTTAAGTACTCTGCTATAATGCTTATTTTTTATTCATTTAAATAAATGAAAATATTTGTGCTAAAAATAATACCTTACTCTGAAACGTTGAACATACAATAGAAATGAAAACAAAACAATGAGTATCAAGAGGTATATGAAGTTACTCTGATTGTGATATTTTGTTTTCATGTCCTAAAGTATATTCAACAGAATTGTCTTTTTAAAATATAAATCTAATAATGTCACTTTTTTGTAAAGAAAATGGTTTCCAATTTTATTTAAAATAAAACAATTATCTGTATCAATAGTCCAAGAAAAAAATTATAGAAACTTTTCAAAGTGCTTTAATTATTTTATACATTGTGGCACAACTATGTACAGTAAAGGGCAGAGAGGAAGACATTCTGAAATGCAGGTGACAATACTGCATAAAAAAGAATTGCCCTGCATGTGTCAGTATTTTTTAATTTCTGGCCTAGACACAACCACCAATTTAGACTTAAAGGTAAGTACTGTATAATTTCTGAGAAGACAAAAATTGGCAAATCAAGTCAAGTTAGAGCTGTGTTTTCACAGTAACTGATTTCAAGGAATAAAAATTTACAAACTGCCAAAGAAATAATTTTAAATATTGATCTTAAAGAAACTCAGAGAAATACAGGAGACTACAAATAGAAAATCAAATAAAATAAAAAAGAGGTAGGATCTGAATGAAGAAATTAAAATAAATTAAAAATAAGAGACAAATTTATAGCAAAAAAAGCGTTTGTGAAAAAAGATGAGTCTAAATAAATAGCCGGACATTATGCCTCAAAAAGCTGCAAAGAACAAACTAAACACAAATCTACAATAAGGAAGAAAATAACAAATATCAGAAAAGAAATAAATAGAAAAGAGATAAAACATATATTAAATTGCTAAAACCAAGAATTGCTCTTTAAAAAATAAACAAGAAGCCCCTAGTTAGACTTACTAAGAAAAAAAATAAACAGAAGACAAAATTCAGAAATTAAAGATCATACATTACAACAGGTGTCTCAGAAATGAAAATGATCATAAAGGACCATTATGAACGAGTATATGCCAACAAACTAAATAACCTAGAAGAAATGAGTGACTCTCTAGAAAAATATAACCTACCCAGTTTGAATGAGGATGAAATACAAAGCTTGAACAGACCAAGAAAAATTAAAAACGTTGAAAAAGCAATCAAAAACCTTCCAACAAAGAAAAGTCCTGGAATAGATGGCTTCTTGGCTAAATTCTAGCAAACATTCAAAGAAATATTATCAATAGTTCTTAAATTCTTCCAGAGTATAGAGCTAGAGGAAATACTTCCAAACACATATTTTGAGGCCAGTATCATTTTGATGCCAGTCAAAGACACCACCACCACCACAACAACAACAAAATAAATACAGGTCTATATCTCTGATTAATATGCATGCAAAAATGCTCAACCTAATTTTAGCAAACTGGATTCAACAACACATCAAGGAGGTTATACATGAAGACCAAATGGGATCTGTCACTGGCATGCAAGCCTGGGCTTACCAGTTGCAAGTTAATCAATATGATGTATCACATTAACAGAATGGAAGATAAAAAACAACATAATCTTTTCAATTGATACAGAAAAAGATTTTGACTAAGTTTAGCTATCTTTTTGATACAAACTCATAACAGTTTAGTTATAGAAGAAAAATTCTATAAGCACAATAGAGCCTATTTTTGAAGAATCTACAGCTAACAGAAAACAATGGAAAGTTTTCCCATTACGATGTGGTACAAGGTGGAGATGCTCACTCTTATCTCTTCTATTCAACACAGAACTAGAAGTCCTACCAAAGACAGTTAGTCAAGAAAAAGAAATAAAAGCAATGCGAATCAGAAAGAAAAAAGTAAAAGTATGTCTATTTACAGATGGTCTATTCCTATGCGTAGAAGACCTCAAAGATTCCAGAAAAAAACTGTTAGAACTAATAAATGAATTCAATAAATTTACAGGATATCAAAATCAACATACAAAACCTAATTGCATTTCTATACACATGTTTAAACTACCTAAAAAGAATCAAGAAAATGGTCCAATTTATGATAGTATAAAAATAGTACCAAGGAATAAATTTAACCAAGGATGTGAAATACTTGTACACTGAAAACTACAGAGCATTGGTGAAAAAAAATTGAATATGAAACAGATAAATGAAAAGCTATCCAATATCTATAATTGGGAAAAATTAATATTGTTAAAATGTTCATACTAACCAAAGCAATGTAAAGATTTAATGCAATTTCTATCCAAACAATATGTCATTTTTATACAAGTAGAAAAAAGTAATTCTAATATTAATATTAAATCACTCACACAAAAAAAAGCATAATAGCCAAAGCAATACTAAGAAAAAAGTAAAGTTACAGATGTAGCACTTTCTTATTTAAAATTATATTACAAAGCTATAATTATCAAAAGAATATGATAGCTGCATAATTACAGAAACTTAGGCCATTGGAACAAAATAGAGAGCTGACACAATTTAGCTATGTTCCCACCCAAACCTTATCTTGAATTGTAATAATGCCCATGTATATAGGGCAGAAGGACCTGATAGAGATATTTGAATCATGGGGGCAGTTTCTCCCATTCTGTTTTCAGGATAGTGAGTGACTGAATACTCATGAGATCTGATGGTTTTATAAGAGACTTCTCCCTTGGATTGGTACTCATTCTCTCTCCTGCCATCCTATGAATAGGAGACCTGTGTCATGATTGTAAGTTTCTTGGGGCCTCCCCAGCCATACAGAACTGTTAGTAAATTACACCTCTTTTCGTTACAAATTACTCATTCTGGGTATTTCTTCATAGCAGCATGAGAACAGACTAATACAGTAAATTGGTACTACAGAGAGTGGGGTATTGCTATAATGATACCCAAAAATGTCAAAGTGACTTTGTAACTGGCCAGTAGTTAGAGGTTGGGTCAGTTTGGAAGGCTCCGGATAAGACAGGGAAATGTGGGAAAGTTTGAAACTTCCCATTAACTTGGAGAGCTCAGAAGACAGAAAATTTGTGAAAAAGTCTGGAACTTCCTAGAGACTTGTTGAATGGCTTTGACCAAAATGCTGATAGTGATATGAACAGGTTGAGGTGGTCTCAGATAGAGATGAGGAAATTGTTGGGATCTGTAGTAAAGGTCTCCATTTCTTTACTTTGGCAAAGAAACTGGCAGCTTTTTGCTGCTGCCCTAGAGATCTTTGAAAATTTGAACTTAAGAGAGATGGTGGAAGAAATTTCTAAGGAGCAAAGCATTCAGAAGGTGACAGATCATAAAAGTTTGGAAATGTACTGCCTAACAATGCAGTAGAAAAGAAAAACATATTTTCTGGAAAGAAATTCAAGCCCCTTGCAAAACTTTGCATAAGTAATGAGGAACCCAATGGTAATCACCAAGACAACTGGAAAAATGTCTCCAGTGCATGTCAGCAATCATTCCAGCAGCCCTTCCCATCAGAGGGCCAGAGGCCTAGGACAGAAAATTGGTGTACTAGGCTGGGTCCAGAGCCACCCTGATGTGTGCAGCCTCAGAACTTGGTGTCCTGCATCCTAGACACTCCAGGTGTGGCTAAAAGAGGTCAATGTACAGCTCAGTCCTTTGCTTCAAGGGTGAAAGCCCCAAGCCTTGGTGGCTTATATGCGGTATTGGGTCTTCAGCTGCACTGAAGTCAAGAATTTACATTTGGGAACCTCTGCCTGGATTTCAGAGGATGAATGAAAATGCCTAGATGTCTAGTCAGAAGTTTGCTGCAGGGGCAAAATCTCCATGAAGAACCTCTGCTAAGGCAGTGTGGAAGGGAAATGTGGGGTCAGAGTCCCCATGCAAAATTTCCACTGGGGTACTGCCTCAGGGAACCACCATCCTCCAGACCCCAGAATGGTAGATCCATCTACAGTTTGCACTGTGCACCTGGAAAATGCACAGATACTCAATGCAAGCAGTGAATGCAGCCAGAAGGGAATCCATACCCTGCAAAGCCACAGGGGTGAAGCTGTCCAAGGATGTAGGAGCCCACCTATTCCAACAGCACGACCTGGATGTGAGATATGGAGTCAAAGGAGATCACTTTGGAGCTATAAGGGCCCGTGGCCCCTTTATTTTGGCCAATTTTTTACGTTTGGACTAAGTGTAATTCCCCAATGCCTTTATCCCCACTGCATCTAGGAGGTAACTAACTTACTTTTGATTTTACAGGCTCATAGATGGAAGGAACTTACCTTGTGTCAGATAAGACTTTGAACTTGGACTTTTGGGTTAATTCTGGAATGAGATAAAATTTTCGGGGACTGTTGGGAAGGCATAATTGTGTTTTGAAATGTGAGCACATGAGATGTGGGAGGAGCCAGGTGTGGCATGATATGGTTTGGCCATGTCCTCACCCAAATCCCATGAACCTATGTGTCAAGGGTGAGATAACTGAATAATAAAATAATTGAACCATGGGTGGTTTCCTCACACTGTTCTTATGATAATGAGTAAGTTCTCGCAAGATCTGGTGGTTTAATAAGGGGCTTCCCTTTAACTTGGCACTCATTCTCTCTCCTGCCACATTGTGAAGAGGTACATTCCACCATGATTGTAAGTTTCCTGAGGCCTACTCAGTCATGCAGACCTGTGAGTCAAGTAAAACTCTTTTCTTTATAAATTATCCAATCTTGAGTATTTCTTCTCGGCAATGTGAGACTGAACTAGTACAGGAGCCCAGAAATAAATCCAAATGTATATGGAAAATTAATTTTTGACAAGGGCATCATGGGGACACTATGGAGACAGGATACTCTCTTCAATAAATGGTGCTGGGAAAACTGGATTTCCACATACAAAAAATAAAATTTAACCATTACCTTACACTATACAGAAAAATTAATTTGAAATGGGAAAGATCAAAATATAGGACTTGAAGTCATAAAACTCCTACAAGAAAACATAGGGAAAAAAATCTCCTTGATAGTCTCTAATTTCTTGGTAATCAATTTTTTGGTTATCACCTCAAAAGCTCAGGCTACAAATACAAAAATAAATAAATGGGACTCCACCAAGTGAAAGCTTATGCATGCCAAAGGAAACAATCAGAAAAATAAAGAGACAACCTAAATACTGGGGAAAAATATTTCCAAACTGCGTATCTGATGAGGGAGGAGATTACTATCCCAAATGTATAAATGACTTCTTTTATACAATTCAATAATAAAAATATAAAAACTGGATTAAAATAAGAAAAGAACCTGAATATTTTTGAAAATTAAAAAGAACACATAAAAATAGCCTACAGGTATAGGAAAAGATGCTTACCATCACTAATAAACAGGAAATGAAAATAAAAATCACTGTTAAATTTTACCTCACACCCAAAAGAATGGCTGTTATCAAAAAAGAAAGAGATAACACACGTTGACAAGAATATAGAGAAGAGGAAACCCTAGTACACTGTTAGTGTGCAGGCAGATGTGTATAGCCATTTTGGAAAACAGTATGTAGGTTTCTTAGGAAATTAAAAATTGAACTATCAGATGATCCAGCACCCCCTCTTTCTTTTTCTTGATATGTTTGCAAAGGAGATGAAATGTTCACTCCTAAAGATTCTACACTCCTGTGTTCATTGCAGCATTTTTCATAATAGCCAAAATATGGAAACAAACTAAATGTCCATCAATAGACATTTAGGTATAGGTAAATAGTATATGTGAAATGGAATATTATTCAGACTTCAAAACTAAGGAAACTCTGCCATTTACCACAACATGGATGAAACTGAAGGACAACATGATAAGTAAAATGAGTCAGACACAGAAAAAAAAGAGACATGCATGATCTTACTTGTATTTGGAATCCTAAAAAGAATCTGAAATGCACAGACAGAGGGGAAAAGAACAGTGGTTTCCATGGGAAGGGAGGGGGGTGATGAGGAAATTAAACGAAGTAGGCAAAAGAATACAAAATAGCAGATATGGAGCATGAGCAAGTTTAGACAGCTGATGTGCAATATGAGTGATAAGTAATGTTAATATAACTGTATTAGAAACTTTTATGAAACATAGATTTTAGCTGCTATTGTCACAAAAATGTATGTGAGATGATAAACATGTAAATCTGCTTTTCACCAGTAACCATTTTACTAGCTACATGTATCCCACAAAATCATGTTTTAAACCTGAAATATAAACATGAAAATTTATTTTTTTACAAAAGAATATATGATAAAGAAAATATGAAATAGCATACAAACCATGACATAAAATGAAGAACTAGGAAAGTGTGGTGTCAGAGAGTATGCAAACAAAAGTAGGAATCGATGGATTATATTAATAATATAGACCCTATGAAGTGACCAGAATATCCTGTTATTTCTGAGGAAATGTCCTGATATTCAAATACACGTCAAATACAATATAATGAAGGAAATATTCTTGCTTTCTCATGGTTTCTGGAAGACTTCAGAAAACATATATAATTAGTATATTTTATTTGAAAAAAATGAATGGTGATTTTCTGCTGAAGCTTTGGCTAACTTTTACAGAATACTCTCCTAATAAGCAGATACTATTGTTCTTTGGCCCTCCAGAGAGTAAACAAGAGAAATGCCATGAGCAGACCAGATACACGAACAAGTAAAACCTGTTGTCATGACCTTTGCTCTCAGCTGGTCCTCTTTCGCTTTGACTGGACCATTTCCACCTCTTGGTAACCATTGCTTTGATTGTGTTTTGTTTTCAGGATTATACTGGTAAAGCCATGTTTTATCTCTGGTTACAATTCTTTAAAGAAATCTTTCAGGATCTTGATTTCATTCATTTAAAATTTTAAATGAAAACTCTGTCCTTAGGTGAAGTTGATTTGGGTGCAACAGTTTTAGCACCTATTGAGTAAAAGCTTTGCTAAAGTTTATGTTTCCAGTTAGAACTGCATAAACAAATTGAGACATCTATGGTGTTGGCCATTTATTCATGCTGGTAATTGCTGGTTCTTTTCAATTACTGCACAAATGTAGATTTTTATCTTCACTCTATTAATTGTAGAACTTTGGGAGGTTGAGGACTGCTTGAGCCTAGCAGTTCAAGACCAGCCTGCACAACAGAGTGAGACATTGTCCCTACAAAAACATTTTAAAAAAACAAAAAGTTGGGAATGGTGGTATGCGCTTGTAGTCCTACCAGCTACCCAGCCCAGCAGATTGAGGTGGGAGAGATGCTTGAGTCTGGGAGGTCAACACAACTGTGAGATGTGATTGCATCCTGCACTCCAGATTGTGTGTGACAGAGTGATATCCTCTTCAGAAGAAATAAAGACAGGAAAGAAAAAGTAGAAGGTAGGGAGGAAAGGAGGAAGGGAAGGAGAAAGGAAGAAAGGAAGGAGAGAGGGAGGGAGAAAGGAAGAAAAGAAGGAAGGAAGGAAGTTGGGAGAGAGGAAGAAAGGAAAGGAGGGAGGAAGAAAGGAGGGAGGGAATAGGGAAAGGAGGGAGAAAGTAAGGAAGGAAGAAAGGAAGGAGGGAGGGAGGGAAGGAAGGAAGGAAGGAAGGAAGGAAGGAAGGAAGGAAGGAAGGAAGGAAGGAAGGAAGGAAGGAAGGAAGGAAGGGAAAATTAATCTATGAAGATGGCCTGCAACTGTAGGCTTCATCTTAAAATCATCTTATCCCTTCTAAAAAAGAGTTATCTATTTGGAAACTGCTGATTTATTTGTCTCCATAAACTTTTCAGAAATCATCAGTGATTTTCTCATTCTTCCACCCAAGCTTCACCAAAAATTTGATGTTTATTTTTGCTTCAATTTTAGGAGAAACCATGATGTTCTTATGGGGGCTGTTCTCAGACTGATGTCATAATCCTTCTTAATGCCTAAAACTAGGTACCTTTCAAACATAGTAACACTTTAGTATGAGTTTATTTTGGTGAAAAAAAAGTTGAAATCCATGCACAGTTTCATAATTATTATTAAACATGTTGACTCTTATTAACAGAATCTTTGTAATAGTGGTATTTTCCCTCACTCTCAGCTTTGGCGAGGCCACAGAATTTAGACAACAAACTTAGAGGAAATAGAAATAAAACCACACTTAACCTTGTTAAAGAAAAAAGTCCTCTGTTTTGACAGTGCAGAGCAGAAAAATAAATTATGTAGAAAAGCTTTACATGTTCTTACATAATCTGTATGTTGAACAATCCCTTTTATTATTTCCAAATGTGCTTTGTCACTCACTGCCTCTTTAAAATATATTTAGTGAAGTAACTGTCAGAGTATTTCTGCTCACTTATAAATAAAATTTGTTCTAGAGATACTTTAATTGTTATCACAAACACAATTTAGTAATTAGAATGTTCAATCCAAGATATTCATTACAACTCTGAATTTGAATTTAATAGCATATTTCTAATCCATTTAAACCAACCTGTTTGAAGCTGCAAGCCTTCAGGATTAAAAGTGGGTATAGTAAATTTTTTATTTTGAAAGTCCTCGTACTCAACAATTCCCTCTCCTGCCTTCTTTTCTGGATGCTACTTTCAAATTAACGGCACTTCTTGTTTTATCATTCAGCACTAGGGCATGACATACATTTGGGGAGGGTTTCTGCCCTCAGTTCCTCCAAGGTCTGCTGCTAACCTCTTCTCTTTTGCCATTCTCTTGACCATGGCAAATTAACCTGTATTCTAAGTGATCTTTGAATACTGTATCCTGAGCTCTGGGGATGAATCATTTTTTTGCTGCTGAATTCCCTCCATGACTCCAGGTGGCGCTGTTGGACAAAAGTCAACGTGGCTTGCTCTTTGCACAGTTCAAGTCCACTAAGAGAGAACCATGAAAGCATTCATTGTTAAAACACATCCAAGGAGTGTAGGCCCATCCCAAAGCAGTGACCTTCTCTAAAGAGTTGTATTAACTCCTTTTCTCTTGTGCAAAGGTTCCAAGGTGAGAGTCAGACTTAGTTCGTTCTGTCTTCTAGATGAAAGAATTGTATATTAAGCTCTGCATAGATCTCTGTGAGAGTCCACACCCCAGAAGAATATTTGAGTCCAGGGATCAAGCCCTCTTCTCTGTAGGAGAGGAAATGAATATCACATCATATTTTTATCTAAAGATATCTTCTTCCTAATATCTTCTCTGAAAAAAACTTCTCTCCTTTTCCTTTTTCTTTCCTTTCTTATGTACTTGAGGTCAGTGAATCCCAACCCTGATACCAATTGTATTATTATCTTATATTTACTTTGTGGATTCCACACATGGTGATTTGCCCTGGAATTTTATATTTACTATACCTTTTAGATGTATAATCGATATACATTTATAGATGTAGGTGTACTATAGTAGATATACATTTATATCAATTATACACTGAAGTAATTTATGAAATCTCAAAAGTAGTAAGCTATTATAAAATTAACAAGCTGTTACAAAATTTTAATCACATACAAGTGAAATGAAACTGGCTTCATAAGGTGTCTTGCATACTTGACTATATCTAGATGTACTTAGGAAATGCATTTGAGAAAGAACATGCCACAATATTAAGTGAAGCATGAAAGAACCAGCCACAAACCAGAAGAGACAATCTGTTTCTGACACTTAGGATCTCGGAATAGGTCTTCTATTGAAAGAGAGCAATTCTGCTTATTATAAAATAGTTTCCTGCAGGATTTGTTCATTCATGTATTCACTCACAAAACCTAACTATCTTATACGTATTAATGATGGCAGTGGGGCCCATCTTGAGCAGCCACTGTGAAGATGCTGGCTGTGGCAGGGGAGCCCTGGCCAGGGCTGCACACTCAATGGAACTGGTGGAGTCAGGAACAGGCAGAAGACCCACCCCCTTCTGAGTTAGCAGGGCAGGAGCACAATCCTCCTGGGCATAGGTGCGGCCACCCAGTTGCAGCTGCAGACCCAGGTATGCCTGCACTCTCAAGGACCTGGGAAGTCTCCTGCCCCTGCAGATTCAGAAGTGCCTGCTTCCAAGGCATGACCTTTTCCTTCTCCCAGTACTTGCTTCAATTTCAGAGCAAAGTTGAGGTTGAGTCTGAGCACTGTCACCACTCAGCCAGGTTTGTGTGTGCTAAGGGCAGCACTGACATGCCAGACCCTGTTGCC
The DNA here is from genome assembly GCF_049354715.1 of Callithrix jacchus. NCBI lineage: Eukaryota > Metazoa > Chordata > Mammalia > Primates > Cebidae > Callithrix > Callithrix jacchus. The sequence continues at coordinate 175,213,536 of NC_133503.1, read as the reverse complement.
TCAGCCCCCTCTGAGTATTGGACACCAATGGTGGTGGTGCCCAACCAGCATTGTGCATGGGAGGGAGGCTGAGGGGTGGCTGAGAGCAGCTAGTGTGAGCATGCAGGTATCCTTCAGCACAAACAGCCTGGGTGCCATTGGTACTATAGATAGAAGTTTTATGGTGATAGGAGGCAAATAGTCTCCACAGCAAAAAATAAGCAGGTCCCCAGTAAAGCCCCACCTTCAAGCCAGGGAGGGCCTGAAGCATGGGGGCTGGATGCCAGTTCTGTGGACTAGAGTGAGAACTTATGGTGCTTTTTCCAGGACCACCCATGATTACCCATGGACTAAGCAGCACACACTTCTTCCCCTTTGAAACCTGTGAAAACCGCAGACTCAGCCAGACTTGGGCAGATGGTGAGATGATCTGCCTGAAAAAAAGGAGCTATCTCCTCTGGGTCTCCTGAGAGCTGTACTATCACTTAATAAAGTGCCTCTTTGCCTAGTTCACCCTCCAGTTATCTGCATTCTTCCTGGACACAGGACAAGAACTGAGAACCCATTGAATGGTGTGACTGATAGAACTGTAACATAAACAAAGTTGAAACACACCCCTTGCTCACCATGTTGTGGGCAAAGAGGACAGAAGGGAGAGGAAGAGAGGGACAGAAGAGAGAAAAAAAGAAGAGCTGCACCCCTTTTGGGAGCCCAGACATAGGAGCTCCTTGAGGCAGGGCTGAGACACCCTCTTTGGTGCAATGTGGTTCCTGGCATCTTCAAGCTTCTGGGAACCTCTGCATTCCCAAGTGCCAGCACTGGAAGCCACTTGTGGTATGCCTGATCCAGCTGCACCCTTGCAGGAAGCCAGCTCCCATGCTGGTGCCTGGAGCTGTCACCCTGCTACAGCCAGAGTGCCTCGCTGTGAGCAGCAGCTGGACTCCATGCTCACTCACTTCTCACAGCTCTGTGCCAGGCTTGCCCTTAGCAGGTGAGGGATCCGAGCCAACATCATGAGATGTCCACTGCCTGCCAGGCCAATTGGATGGAATGAGCAAGTCATGTCTTACATGAATGCAAGTAAACAAAAAGAGCTTGTGCAGGGAAACACCCATTTTTAAAACCATCACATCTCTGGAGATTTATTCGCTATCACCAGGACAGCACAGGAAAGACCTGCCCCCAGGATTCAATTATCTCCCACCAGCTTTCTTCCACAACAGGTGGAAATTCAAGATGAGATTTTGGTAGGGACACACCTAAACCCTATCAGAATCATGCTTTATGGTCTCTGCCAGAGGCTCGCCTCCCACCTGCGGGATGTAACTCCCCTAGAAATAAAGTTCTTTAATTGCTTTGACTCGTTTTCAGTTGACTATAAAGATATAAACAGGGATATAGGACACAGATATTTTAATCTGAGTAAGTAATGTGAAAAATGCAACTAGAGGTTCTATCTCTAAGCTATTAAAAGAGAAATGGGAAATTATTATGCTTATCCTCATTGGAATAAAATTTAAAATTACTAGGAAAACTACTAATGTATAGAAAATAGATTTAAATGTTGTGTTAGGGTAACTTTTTTTTCTGTAAAGGAGTAGCTTGGGGTTTTGTGAGTTTGGCATCACTCGATGCATGTGGTCTGATTGACAGACTTGTTGGCACACTTGTAACATTTCTGTAATGGTGGCTCTTGAATTGTCCTCCTCTCTAGAATACACTGTCTAAAAATTGAGGCTGTCCATAGTCATCATAGTTGTTCAGTTTGCACCCAGTCTGCTTGAACTGAGTACTCCTCAGGAGTTGGGGGTTGTGTTATTTTCTATTGTAACAAATTACCACAAACTTAGTGCCTTAAGGAAAAACATTTAATATCTTACAGAGCTATTGCTCAGAGTCTGACACAGGTCTCACCGGGCTAAAATCGAGGAACAGGTAGAACTGTGATCGTTTCTGAAAACTTTAGGGGAGGACTCCTAACCTTGCCTTTTCCACCTTCTTGAGGCTACCGTCAAGCCTTGTGGCTCATGGCCCCTTCTTCCATCTTCAGAAGGGCAGTATGAACCCTCCTTACACTGCATCACTCTTGACTTCCTCTTCTGCATTTCTCTTCTGCTCTTAAATGATAGCATTGCTCCTTCCCTCACTAAGATAATGTAGGATAACCTTTTTGTGTCAAGGTCTGCTGTTTATCAAACTTAATCTCACCTACAAACCCAATAGCCTTTTTCATGGAGCATATTCACAGTTTCCTGTGATTAGGACATTAATATCTTTGAGGCCAAAGATGCCTTATTCTCCTATCACAGAGACTATATTTGCCCTAAAGATTGTTCAGCTTGTATTGTTCAATGCTAACTTTCACAAAAAGATCATCGATTTTATCACTAAATGTCTCCATTTGAGGAAAATTACACTTATGAATATATAAGAGAACCATTGCTTGATATTCATGTAAAAGACTGGTTACTGTCAATAAAATAAGAATTATTGGAAAAATTGTTTCATTTCAAAATGAAATGAGTAACGAATTGTGGATGCAAATTAACTCTATTCATTAAAAATCAAAATAATGGGCCCGGCGCGGTGGCTCAAGCTTGTAATCCCAGCACTTTGGGAGGCCAAGGCGGGTGGATCACGAGGTCCAGAGATTGAGACCATCCTGGTCAACATGGTGAAACCCCGTCTCTACTAAAAATACAAAAAATTAGCTGAGCATGGTGGCGTGAGCCTGTAATCCCAGCTACTCGGGAGGCTGAGGCGGGAGAATTGCCTGAACCCAGGAGGCGGAGGTTGCGGTGAGCCGAGATAGCGCCATTGCACTCCAGCCTGGGTAACAAGAGCGAAACTCCGTCTCAAAAAAAAAAAAAAAAGAAAAAAAAAAATCAAAGTAATGAATGTCACATGTAGTATTCATTATTTCTTTGATGAACTCAGTTTGGAAATTTTGTAAACAACAAAGCAAACTGAGAATATGGCCACATGATAAAACTAAACAGGATGATTTAAAGACATACAGATAAGCTAACTTAAAGGGCAAAATAAGAAGACTAAATCCAATGTCGAATAGACCAAACAAATCGGTTGTTAATTTTAGATTAAAAAACATTATCTTTTTTAAAGACCCTGACAAATAATGTAACTAAGTAAGCAGTAGCTCAATTAAGCATCTCATGCATGAAACACAACACTCCTTTTTTTTATTTTTTTCAAAATTGAACTTTAAGTACTATTTTGCTAGAAATAACAAAAATAATAAACACAATAAACATAACAATCTTACTTAAGAGGACTCTAGGCTTTCCTCCCTCATGACAAAGTAAAACTAATAATAAGCATTCACTGTGATAAGAAGCTAAGATTTTATATAGTTCAGTTAATATACCCTTCAAATAATTAATACAAAGAAGTCAGTATTATCATTGTCGCTTTATAGATATAAAACCTGAAGCACTGAGAGGTTAAATAATTTACTTAGGAATATCTATGTTGTGTGAGGTAGAGCTAGCATTTCACAAATTCTGGATCCATAACTTGAACTCTTAAAATTGTTCTATACTGTCTTCTAACGGGTCACATACAAATCTTTTCCATCTTAAGTGTCAGATGACCAATAGCTTATATAGATGAATTTTGATAAGTTATCTTGAGAATTTAAAAAAAAAGTTTATAATTTCTTATGTTATTGGATAATTTATTAAACTTTGCATCTTATAGATTGCCATCATTCTGATCTTCCTAGGGTGAGCAATGCCGTATTGCATTATTCATTCAACTTCTACATTTTCAGCCTCAAAATTGCAAACCTCAACTCCTGCTAAATGTAAAGAATGTAAGTTTTTTGCAGCTTGGAAATAATAAGTGTGAGTCAGTTAAAACGTTCTTTCTCTCGCTGAGCCTGGATGTGCATGCCTGCTGTCATTCTTACTCAGCTCATTACTTTGGAGAGAGGACAAAGTCAAGATGACCATTTAATAATTTGCTGAGGCTGTATAACAAATTACCATAAACTGAGCAGTGTAAAACACAACTTATTATTTTACCATTTTCGTGGGTCGGGAATCAGGATATGGATGGATTTGCTAGGTCGCTTGCTCAGGATATCCCTGGGCTGAAATCAAGGGATTAGGGATTACAATTACATTTTAGGTTTGGAGTCTTTTTTTCCAAGTGGTTGCTTGGATACTTCATTTACTTGTAGTGATAGAAATACAGCTTCAGATCCAAGAATCAACCCACTGTTTTTGCTCTTGTGGCCTTTTCAAACTTAATAGTCTGCTGTCTGCTTCCTCAAAGCCAATAGATGAGTGTCTATCATCTGATGCTTCACTTTTTTTTTTTTTTTTAAACAGAGTCTTGTTCTGTCGTCAGACTGGAGTGCAGCGGTGTGATCTCGGCTCTCTGCAGCCTCTGCCTCCTGGGTCCAAGCAATTATCTACCTCAAATTCTGAAGTAGTTGTAATTACAGGCGCCTGCCACCATGCCCAGCTAATTTTGTTGTATTTTTTGTAGAGACGTGGTTTCACCATCTTGGCCAGGGCGATCTTGAACTCCTGACCTCGTGATCCACCAGCCTCAGCTTCCCAAAGTGCTGGGATTACAGGCATGAGCCACCACACTTGTTGCCTCTCTTTTAAAAAATGACTTATCTCTGTAAATCAGCACACAAAAATAATCTCTTTTGATTCACTACAAGTTTACAGCAATTGAATAATATTCATGATATTCCATTATATCCATGTTTCCCTAAACAGAATAGAAAGGGTTGTATAGAGAATATGTACCCAAAGTCAGAATACTAGGGGCATCTTAGAATTCTCTTTACCACACATCATTTTTCAAATTCGATACAAACGTTATAAACCATCCTTCTTCCAGGTGTCCAAACTAAAAGGATTTTACTCTTAAAATTCAGTAATATGATAGAGTAAGTTTTAATATCCATTAATGATTATTATGTAACTTTTCAAATGTAAAATACCAAAGTCTGTTTTGTTTATTTGAAGCATAGTGGTTTTTTTTTTTTTTTTGCTGTGAAGATGTTTCACAGTTGAATTTTAGCATTCTTATTCTTTGCTACACTGTCATTTGAGAACTTGAATATAAGCAATATACCATGTGTTTATTTTTAAATGTATTTGTGGCATTTTATTTCTGAGCATTTTTATATATACTAAGTTGACATAATTTAATTTATTGAAAGTTTAAGAATTCACTTAGTTTAAAAAGTAAATAATCTATCTAAATTAATAAAAGATCAACACAATGACTTAAGTCTGATTAAAACTTCTAAGAATTTAAGGAATTAGGACTATTTTACTGAATCTAAGCTGTTTGTGCTATACAGCAGAGGTTCCCAGTCTTTGGGCCATGGACCAGTACCTGTCCATGGTGTTAGGAAACGGGCCTCACAGCAGGAGCTGAGCATCAGGTGAGTGAGCATTACCAGCTCAGCTCCACCTCCTGTCAGATCAGTGGTGGTATTAGATTCTCATAATAGCTGGAACCCTATTGTGAATTGTACATGCTAGGGAACTAGGTTGCACAATCCTTATGAGAGTCTAATGCCGCATGATCTGAGGTAAAAGTTTCATCCCAAAACCATTCCCCCAGTGGAAAAATTGTCTTCCATGAAACCGATCCCTGCTGCCAAAGCTGTTGGGGACTGCTGCTTCATAAAATGTAGCCAGATCCACTATCATGGCTCAATAGCAGAAATATCTAATCACTGTTTGGGAGTGTCTTAGAGGGATAAACAAACAGGGTCCCACTAAGATGGGAAATAAAAAAAAGAAAACACAATGTTAAATTTTACACTTTCTTTTTTAGTTCATAAAAATATTTCTTATCATGAGTAAATCAACTTTTAATCTTATGCTCACTACATAGGTTCCAGGGAAATATTCTATCCAGGGAAAAATATTTTCCAGCTTCATAGCTGCAACAAAAATATTTGCTAAAGCACGGAATTATCTCCCCTATTGGGACTGAGAGGCTAACCAGGGGAAAGCCTTATGTATTATGGCAACTCCTGTGATCATTTTGAGACTTTGAATGTGTTACACTACAAATTATACCTGATGGTATTTCATTAAGATGACATATGGCCACAGCAGATGCTTGGCTACAACTTGACCTGGAGCTGAAAGTCCATTGTAAAGATAAACAGTGTCAGCACTCCTCTAGATATTAGGTAATCTGACTAAAAATGCATCTAGTTATTATTCATAGAGGATAGTCATGAATTTTTTGAATATGCATTTTTTAACAACAAAGGTTTAATGACTTATCTAGTTTTCATAAGGCAATTAGTCCTCATGCAACAAAATTAATTCTCACATTTAATTATCCTTTAATAACCTAGTTCTCTACAATTCAGAATATCATTTCTCAAGAAATGATGTAATAAATAGTGCTTATATTCTCAAATTACTCTGTTCTCTTTATTCAATCTATAATTTATCCAACACAATGCAAGTTAATAACAATATGGTTAAGCATATAATAGCTGTGATGATAGCTGAGTTAATTGCTATACAATAAAACAAACTACTAGTAAAAGTCCTTAGTAGAGTCAAGTACTAGTAATTAAGGAAAACCAGTTAATTAGATATAAACAGAATTTTTGGTTACTCATTTGTCTTTTAAATAAAAATCATACTAGATTTCCCTAAATATAATTTGACTGTAAATAATCTACTTTGCATTTGTATAAAGTATACCCAGCACTGTTTATAATTTACATAAGCATTAGCTCTGATTAGTATACAGTGCTATCTCCCAAGTAAAGGGAGAAGTTTTGATTTTATTGCATCTAGCACAGGCCTGTTATGTAATATGTTTCCTTTCAGATAATCCGTTGTCATTCGTTCTTGAGGTCATTAATTCTCCGTACCATCTGAATTTTCCATATTTTGGATATTTCCTGCCGTGTGAAAATTTTTTGCGTGGATTCTCTTTGAAGCTATTTATGTTGTTGCTGCTGTTGTTTTTGTTCTTTTTTTCCTTGCAGTAGGACTCTTTTGTTTCAGTTACATATTGTTGAATCATAAACTATGTCCAAAGTTAATGGTTTAAAAACAAATTATTTTCTCTTATGATCGTGTGGGTTGACAGTGCTCAACTTCGTGATTCTGGCCTTGTATTACCAATGTCATGTGGTGATCAGATGGTAATGCAAATTCAGATCTTGTGGTATCAAGGAACACAGATTTCCAATTATTTCAAGATGGAATTTTTATTTTGGCTACTAATTGCTTAACATACATAAGCATCTTGTCATCTCCTTCAACTAAAATGTGGTTGTTGACCTTCCTTTTCATATAGAATTTAGTTCTTTTTTTATGGTAAAACGTAAGTTTTGTTTTTCTTTTTTATATCATTATTCTCATATTTCAGGGTGGCTTGTTTGAAATATTTTTCCTCCATTGAATAATTTCACAAATTAATTAAACACAAATATGAAGTCATCTCATTCTTCATTCTCTATTTTGTTCTATTCATCTGTCTATTCCTCTCACATATGCCACACTATCAAGCTAGCTTACATCAAGTGATTAATCAGGTGCCCTAAATCACTTCCATTTTCAAGTAGATTTTTACTATTGTAAGTTCATTATGTTTCCATATAAATTTTAGAATCAGCTTGTCAATTATAACAAAAAATACATGTTATTTTTTATTGGGATTGTTTTGAAATTATACATCATAATGAGAGTATACATATCTTAACAATATAGAGTCATCAAATAATGAACATTGTATGCACTAATTGAGGGTTTATTACCTTTATTATTTATTGTCCTTAATTAGTTTTCTTTAATTTATTTAAGCAATTTTTATAATGTTTGTTTCTTCGTTTAAATAAATAATAACTTGATCACAAGGATTTTACATCTTTTATACTATTTTAAATACTATTTTTTATATTGTATTTTCTAGTTTTAAGAATAGCAGTACAGGGCTGGGTGCTATGACTCATGCCTGTAATCCTAGCTCTTTGGAGGCCATGGAAGGCAGATTCCCTGCGTTCAGGAGTTTGAGACCAGCCTCACTAACATGGTTAAACCCTATCTCTACTAAAAATACAAAAATTAGCCAGATGTGGTGATGCACGCCTGTAGTCCCAGCTACTTAGGAGGCTGGGGCAGGAGAATGACTTGAACCCAAAAGGTGGAGGTTGCAGTGAGCCAAGATCTTGCTACCGCATTCCAACCTGGGCAACAGAGTGAGACTTCATCTCAAAAAAAAAAAAAAATGCAAAGAAGAAAAGAGGAAAGAAAGAAAAGAAAGAAAGAAAGAAAGAAAGAAAGAAAGAAAGAAAGAAAGAAAGAGAGAGAGAGAGAGAGAGAGAGAGAAAGAAAGAAAGAAAGAAAGAAAGAAAGAAAGAAAGAAAGAAAGAAAGAAAGAAAGAAAGAAAAGAAAGAAGGAAGGAAGGGGAAGAGAAAGAGAAAGAAAGAAGTGGAATTAAATTTAGTAAACTAACTTTGCATCTACAATTTATTAGGCCTTTGTCAGATGCACAGTTTGCAAAAATTTTCTCCAATTCTCTAAGTTGTCTGATTACTATGTGAATATTTTTTGCAGTGCAGATCTCTTTTGTTTATTTTAAAATTTATATAAAACTAAAAAAGAGCTCAAATAGCCAAAGCAATCCTAGGAAAAAAGAACAAACCTGGTGGGATCAGGCCACCCAACTTCAAACTACTCTACAGTGCTACAATAACCAAGCAGAATGGCACTTGGACAAAAGTAGACACAGCCCAGTGGAATGAAATAGAGAACCCAGAAATAAGACTGCACTCCTATAGCAATCTGATCTCCACAAATTGACAAAAATAAACAATGAAGAAAATAATCCCTATTCAATAAATGGTGCTAGAATAACTTGCAAGCCATATGTTGAAGACTGAAACTGGGCCTCTTCCATACACCATGTACAAAATTTAACTCAAGATAGATTAAAGATGCCAATGTGAAACTCAAAGCTATAAAAACCCTGGAAGACAACCGAGGAAATTATATTCATGACATAGACATGGGCAAATATTTCATGATGAAGACACCAAAAGCAATTGCAACAAAAGCAAAAATTGACAATTGGGAGGTAATTAAGTTTTCACATCTTGTAGATAAATACAGGTGTGTGATTGTTAGATCATGATAAGACTATATATAGCTTATGAGAAATTGGCTATTTATTGTCCAAATCAGCAGCACCACTCTGCATTCCCATCAGACATGGATGAGGTGTCTCATTTATCTGCAGTCTCACCCGCAATTGATCATCAGGTTTTTGGACTTTATCCATTTCAATAAATGTGTGCTTTAAGTTTTTAATGCACTAGTTCTATTTAACGGCAACACACACACACACACAAATTGGTTAAATCTTTAACTAAAACCATAAGCTGAGATATTTCTAGTTGTCAGATTTTGCTCTCATATTTTAACTTCATTGCTAGGTTTATACATATTTAAAATTCTTGTTTTTTTCTGTGTGTGTCTCTATCTCCTTCAGTTCTGCTCTGATCTTAGTTATTTCTTGTCTTCTGCTACACTTTGAGTTATTTTTATCTTGCTCCTCTAGCTCTTTCAATTTTGATGATAGGGTGTCAATTTTAGATCTCTCCTTGCTTCTTATGTGGGCATTTATTGCTATATATTTTCCTCTAGAGACTGCTTTAAATGTGTCCCAGAGATTCTAGTATGTTGTGTCTTCATTCTCATTGGTTTTGAAGAACTTCTTTATTTCTGCCTTCATTTCATTGTTTATCCAGTCAACATTCAAGAGCCAGTTGTTTACTTTCCATGAAGCTATGTGGTTCTGAGTTAGTTTCTAAATTCTGAGATCTAACTTGATTGCACTGTGGTCTAAGAGACTGTTTGTTATGATTTCCATCCTTTTGCATTTGCTGAGGAGTGATTTACTTCCAATTATGTGGTCAATTTTAGAGTAGGTGCGATGTAGTGCTGAGAAGAATGTATATTCTGTGGATTTGGGGTGGATAGTTCTGTAAAAGTCTGTTAGGTTTGCTTCATCAAGGTCTGAGTTCATGTCCTGGATATCCTTGTTAATTTTCTGTCTTGTTGATCTACCTAATATTGAGAATGGGGAGTTAAAGTCTCCCACTATTATTGTGTGGGAGTCTAAGTCTCTTTGTAAGTCATTAAGAATTTGCCTTATGTATCTGGGTGCTCCTGTATTGGGTGCGTATATATTTAGGATCGTTAGCTCTTCTTGTTGCATTGATCCTTTTACCATTATGTAATGTCCTTCTCTGTCTCTTTTGATCTTTGTTGGTTTAAAGTCTCTTTTATCAGAGACAAGAATTGTAACTCCTGCTTTTTTTTTTTTTTTTTTTTTTTTTGCTCTTCATTTTCTTGTTAAATTTTCCTCCATCCTTTTATTTTGAGCCTTTGTGTATCCTTGCATGTGAGATGGGTTTCCTGGATACAGCACACTGATGGGTCTTGGCTTTTTATCCAATTTGCCAGTCTGTGTCTTTTGATTGGGGCATTTGGCCCATTTACATTTAGGGTTGATATTGTTATGTGTGAATTTGATCCCGCCATTTTGATGCTAGCTGGCTGTTTTGCCCATTAGTTGATGAAGTTTCTTCATTGTCTTGATGCTCTTTACCATTTGGTATGTTTTTGGAGTGGTGGTACTGGTTGTTCCTTTCTATGTTTAGTGCCTCTTTCAGGAGCTCAGCCTAGTGGTGATGAAATCTCTGAGTACTTGCTTGTTTGCAAATGATTTTATTTTCCCTTCACTTACGAAGCTTCGTTTGACTGGATATGAAATTCTGGGTTGAAAGTTCTTTTCTTTAAGGATGTTGAATATTGGCCCCCACTCTCTTCTGGCTTGTAGGGTTTCTGCTGAGAGATCTGTTGTGAGTCTGATGGGCTTCCCTTTGTGGGTGACCTGACCTTTCTCTCTGGCTGCCCTTAGCATTTTCTCCTTCATTTCAACCCTGGTGAATCTGATGATTATGTGTCTTGGGTTTACCCTTCTTGTGGAATATCTTTGTGGTATTCTCTGTATTTCCTGGACTTGAATATTGGCCTGCCTTGCTAGGTTGGGGAAGTTTTCCTGGATAATATCCTGAAGAGTATTTTCCAGTTTGGATTCATTCTCTCAGTCACATTCAGATACACCTATCAAACGTAGATTCAGTCTTTTCACATAGTCCCATATTTCTTGGAGACTTTGTTCATTCCTTTTTGCCCTTTTTTTCTAATCTTGCCTTCTCATTTTATTTCATCAAGTTGATCTTCAACCTCTGATATCCTTTCTTCTACTTGGTCAATTTGGCTGTTGAAACTTCTGCATGCTTCATGAAGTTCTAGTGTTGTGTTTTTCAGTGCTATCAATTCACTTATAGTCCTCTCTAAGTTGTCTATTCTCGTTAGCATTTCATCAAATCTTTTTTCAAGGTTCTAAGTTTCTTTGCATAGGGTTAGAAAAAACCTTTCAAAAAGACAACAAATCCAGGAGGCTGTTTTTTTAAAAGATCAACAAAATAGACCACTAGCCAGATTAATTAAAAAGAAAGAGAAAATAATCAAATAGATGCAATAAAAAATGATAAAGGGGAAATCACCATAGATTCCGCAGAAGTTCAAACCATCATCAGAGATTATTACAAACAATCTATGCACATAAACTAGTAAACCTGGAAGAAATTGATAAATTCCTGGACACTTGCATCCTCCCAAACCTAAACCAGGAAGAAGTCAAAACCATGAAGAGACCAATTGCAAGGTCTGAAGTTGAGGCAGCAATTAAGAGCCTACCAACAAAAAAGCCCAGGTCCAGATGGGTTCACAGCCAAATTCTACCAGACATACAAAGAGGAGTTGATACCATTCCTTCTGAAACTATTTCAAATAATCCAAAAAGAGGGAATCCTTCCCAAATTATTTTATGAGACCAACATCATCCTGATACCAAAACCCAGCAGAGACTCAGCAGGAAAAGAAAACTTCAGGCCAATAACCGTGATGAATATAGATGCAAAAATCTTCAACTATTTATATATAAATAAAATAAAATACTGACAAGCTGATTGCAATAGCATATTGAAAAGCTTATCCACCATGATCAAGTATGATTCATCCCAGGGATGAAAGGCTGGTTCAACATATACAAGTCTATAAACGTAATTTACCACATAAACAGAACCAAAGACAAAAACCACATGATTATCTCAATTGATGCAGAGAAGGCCTTTGACAAAATTCAACAGCCCTTTATGCTAAAAACCCTCAATAAACTCGGTATTGATGGAACGTATCTCAAAATAATAAAAGCTGTTTACAACAAACAAACAGGTAATATCATACTGAATGGGCAAAAACTGGAAATGTTCCCTTTGAAATCTGGCACTAGACAAGGATGCCCTCTCTCACCACTCCTATTCAATATGGCACTGGAAGTTCTAGCCAGAGCAATCAGGCAAGAAAAACAAATAAAGGGTATTCAAATAGGAAAGGATGAACTCAAATTGTCTTTATTTGCAGATGACATAATTGTATATCTAGAAGACCCCATCATCTCACCCCAAAATCTCCTGAAACTGATAAGCAACTTCAGCAAAGTCTCAGGATACAAAATCAATGTGCAAAAATCACAAGCATTCCTATACACCAATAACAGACTTAAAGAGAGCCAAATCAAGAACGAACTGCCATTCACAATTGCTACAAACAGGAGAAAATACCTAGGAATACAACTAACAATGTAAGGGACCTCTTCAAGGAGAACTACAAACAACTGCTCAACGAAATAAGAGAGGACACAAACAGATGGAGAAACATTCCATGTTCATGGTTACAAAGAATCAGTATCATGAAAATGGCCATACTGCCCAAAGTAATTTACAGATTCAATGCTATCCCATCAAGCTACCAACGACCTTCTTCACAGAACTGGAAAAAGCCAACTTAAATTTCATATGGAACCAAAAAAGCCCGCATAGCCAAGTCAATTCTAAGCAAAAAGAACAAAGTGAGAGGCATCACACTACTGAACTTCAAACTATATTGCAAGGCTACAGTAATCAAAACAGCATGTTACTAGTACCAAAACAGAGCTATAGACCAATGGAACAGAACAGAGTCCTCGAAGGCAGCACAACATATCTACAACCATCCTATCTTTGACAAACCTGACAAAAACAAGCAATGGGGAAAGGATTCCCTGTTTAATAAATGGTGTTGGGAAAACTGGCTAGCCATGTGCAGAAAGCAGAAACTGGACCCCTTCCTGACACCTTACACTAAAATTAACTCCAGATGGATTAAAGACTTAAACAAAAGACCTAACACCATAAAAACCTTAGAAGAAAATCTAGGCAAAACCATTCAGGACATAGGAGTAGGCAAGGACTTCATGACTAAAACACCAAAAGCATTGGCAACAAAAGCCAAAACAGACAAATGGGACCTAATCAAACTCCACAGCTTCTGCACGGCAAAAGAAACAGTCATTAGAGTAAATTGGCAACCAACAGAATGGGAAAAAAATTTTGCCGTCTATGTGACAAAGGGCTGATATCCAGAATTTACGAAGAACCAAAACAGATTTACAAGAAAAATACAAAAAAAGCCCATTCAAAAGTGGGTAAAGGACATGAACAGACACTTTAGCAAAGAAGACATTTATGAGGCCAACAAACACATGAAAAAATGCTCTTCATCACTGGTCATTAGAGAAATGCAAATCAAAACTACATTGAGATACCATCTCACGCCAATTAGAATGGCAATCATTAAAAAATCTGGAGACAACAGATGCTGGAGAGGATGTGGAGAAATAGGAATGCTTTTACACTGTTGGTGGGAGTGTAAATTAGTTCAACCATTGTGGAAGACAGTGTGGCGATTCCTCAATGACCTAGAAATAGAAATTTCATTTGACCTAGCAATCCCATTACTGGGTATATATTCAAAGGATTATAAATCATTCTACAATAAGGACACATGCACATGAATGTTTATTTCAGCACTGTTTACAATAGCAAAGACGTGTAACCAACCCAAATACCCACCGATGATAGACTGGACTGGGAAAATGTGGCACATATACACCATGAAATATTATGCAGCCATCTAAAACAATGAGTTCGTGTCCTTTGTAGGGACATGGATGAACCTGGAGAACATCATTCTCAGCAAACTGACACAACAACAGAAAATGAAATACCACATGTTCTCACTCATAGGTGGGTGTTGAACAATGAGAACACACGGACACAGGGAGGGGAGCATCACACACTGGGGTCTGTTGGTGGAAAATAGGGGAGGGACAGCAGGGGGTGGGGAGTTGGGGAGAGATAGCATGGGGAGAAATGCCAGATATAGGTGAAGGGGAGGAAGGCAGCAAATCACACTGCCACGTGTGTACCTATGCAATAATCTTGCAGGTTCTTCACATGTACCCCAAACCTAAAATGCAATAAAAAAATATTATTGGGGTTTTTTTTTTTGAAAAATTGACCATTTTTTATTATAAATTATCCTTCTTTGTCATAGAAATATGGTGTGTCCTAAAGTTTATTTTCCAATATTAATATACACATTCCAATTTACCTATTAGTATTATATAATTTTTGTTCATTTTAAACTGTCTTTATTATTAAAACAGGTTTCTTCTTATTTGTGTGCATTTGATTCTTGCTTTATTTCATTTTGCCCCCTCTGAATTTTTAAATTGTAGTTTTTAGATATGCAGTCATTTATAGATTTCTTAGGATATCAGCCTTCTTTCACTGAAATTTGGAACCTTTTCAGTTATTATTTTCTCACATTTTTTTGTGACTGAATCTCTGCCTCCTAATACATAGCCTCTGTGACTCCACATACATAGATACCAGATTGCTTGATGTCACTGATAATGTTGGGTGAGATCTTAGCATTTCATTTGTTTGTTTTTCTTCTTTAATTTAGATGATTTTACTTGGTCTGTTTTCAAGTTTACTGATATTCAGTATCTAATCTACTATTAAGGCCATTAGTGAATTTTTCATTTCACATCTTTTTCCCACTTGTTGAATTTTATTTGATTAATTTTTATAGTTTTAATTTTCTACCAAAATTCTCCATAATTTATCTTATATGTTCATTTTTTCCTTTAAAACTTTCTTTACAATATTTGCAATAGAAATTTTAAATTTTTTGATGCTAATTTCAACTACTTTGAATACCAATTTTATATGATAAGTCATTGTTGCTTCGGAATTACACACCTTTGTGAGTCTATTGCTCAAGCTAACCATTGCAGGAATGAATATACTCTTCCTTTAACTTAAGGTGCTCATATCAGCATCTTAAAATTTTACAGTAAAGCACTGGTTAAAAAGTTATAGTCTCTAAAACACTAATTTAACTGAATAAACTGGATATAAAAGACCAGTTAGATATGGTACCTTAGTTACATGACAGGTTATGTGAAGTTAATAGGCCTACAGAATTTTAGATATCTGTTTACAATAAGCATACACATTTACAGTAAGTGCATAATTAATTCAATTTCTTCCGACTTCAGTATCTTGTCTACACGTATAATGTTACGAGCACAAACAAACAATGAGACAAAAGGGAAAAATACATGCTACTATAGCCTTAACTGTGTCAGATTAAGCTTGTAAGATTATGAATTGCATCTACTGCTTTTATTATAGAAATCACTAAATCTTCTAGATGGAAAAGGAATTGAAAAATGGAAGACAAACCAGGCATTCTGAAGTTGAGCAATGTTACATGTAGACATATTATATGCATACTAAAGTAGATTGCTAGACAGAGAAGCTGACAAATGGCAATCAGATAGACTAATGACATATGTCTAGCCAGCCTGTCAACTGCACTTCTAGGTGGAGAGACAAATGAAGGAGGCTGAGCACTTGCATACTGACATTAACTTGAGATGCAATCCTAATGACACAGACCTTGCTCTTTCCATATGCATCACTGCCATATACATTACATGTACATGTACTTAAAAATATCCTGAGAAAAGCTAAAATCTGAAACATAATTTATTTGGTTTATTTATCATCATAAGTCTGTTTTACCAGGAAGAAGTATAAGGATATGGGATATATCTTCAGGTGTGAAGAAATCTGTGCATCAGTTAGTAAGAGCAACATTTGTCCTCACTTTGAATTCTGAGTTTACATTAGTTTTTGGCTAGGGAATCTTGAACCAGTCACTTAATACCTCAAAATTTCTCGTTTAAAAATAGAAAGTTAAGAGTTTGTATAAAATAACATCTCTTTTATATAACATTTAAGATTGTATAATACACTATGTATAAAACACTTAGAGAATATTGAACACACAGTAACCATTTACTAAATATTTCAGCATATTTTATGAACAAGTTACTTTTATTGAAGTTGATTTCAGTATATTAATATATCAGAATTTTCATGTTAAAACAACCTTTCAGTGTATAGACAACCCAAGAACTACATAGATTTCTGGATCTTATCTATATGAGGCAATAATTATTCCTACCACTTTCTAAGATTAAATGCTAACATGAAGTAATAATTTTTCAGATTCAGGATGGCAATATAGTGCTTTTAATATTATGATTTAAAGCATGATATTTGAAAATGTATTAAAAGCAGCACATCTATAATTATAATACCTGTTACCTGGCTTTTCAAGATGAAAAATATTTTTTAAAAACAATGAACTGAAAGGACAAGCCTGTCATGGGCACCTCTTGCAGGTCTCCAAAATGTTACTGCTACAGAAAACCCCACAGGTTTCTAAACTTAGTGAGATTTTGTGAGGGGAATAAGGGAGAATATTCACATGCTTTCAAATTCCAAAAGATGTATAATGTATATTTCCTGAACTTGAATAGAAGAATTGAAATAATAATAAACATACTTCCCATGGATGGATGTGCAAAGGCTCCCTCTGGATTCACAATAGTAATATACTAAAGTGACAGGGCAGATGGTGTGTAGAGCAGTGGGAGGTGAGAAATAAGCACATTTGTAAAAGAAATGGTGATGTGATTGAAAAGAATGAAGATGCCTCATGTGGTCAAAATACCAGCATCATGGTTTCAAAAACATAATCACATTTTCATCAAAATGAGAAGCATAACTTCAGAGTATATGCACAAATTACATTTTATAAATGGCCAGCCTAGTCCAGTACTCCATATGCTATACACAATCAATACAACCAAGTTCCTATTTGCCTGACTTGGGCCTAAAGAATGAATGCATCATTCTATATAAAATATAAAGATTTAGGGGTTATGATTGAAATAACCCTCTTATACAAGGAAAATGAACAAATATTATTTTTGGACTGTGTTTTATTCCTGTTATCTCTTAGACGTTTACATTTTTTAAAATGTTTTAATTTACACACACTCACTCACTTAAAAAATTAATTATTTATAACATGTCTGTGGAATAGAATGATAAAGTCTATTTTAATTTCAATTGTATAGACTACAAAACTGAAATCCAAAGAGATTAATGATTTGGCCAGTGTTAACAAATCAGTAATCAACAAAGTATAAGCTAAAATCAGCCTCCCAAATCTGATTTGTTTAGTTTATTAAGACAAACTCTTCTATCTCATTATTGCATGATGAAAACACTATATGGCTGACAGATGAGATACATTTCTTGAATGAAATATTTTATGTAAGCTGTTAGAATTTCCACAATTAACTAGCAAGTCAAGTCAGTAACATACACTGGTGATTTCAGTATGAGGTATCAACCTTCTCCATGATCTTAGGAATGTTTATGAAAAAGATTCTGTGAGAGCCAATACCTTACATATGTCTTAATCAGCTCAGGATGCTATCACAGATTACCCTAGACTCAGTGGCTGAACCAAGAAACATGTATTTTTCACAGTTCTGGATGCTAGAAAGCCCAAGATCAGGGTGCCAGCATGGATGGATGGTTTGGTGAAGAACCTCTGCCTTGTTTAAAAAATTTTGCCTTCTCACTGTCTCCTCACATGGCAGAGAGCAGAAAAAGAGAGGACACACTTTCTTGTGTCTTCTCATAAGAGCACTAATCCCATTCATAAAGGGTGCCACACTTATGAACTACTTACCTCCCAAAGGTTGCAAGTCCTGATACCACAACATTGAGGGTTAGAATTTTAGCACATACATTTTGAGAGGACACAAATATGCAGTTTATAGCTCATGTCATAAAACTCCTAACCTTCTACCCTCATAACCACAGACCCATGTGTACAGATCTGTGTATAAAACAAATGCAAAGAATCCTGCATCATAATCTTGACCTTATAGTTCTCATATTTTAGTCTTCTCTTTATTTAATATTTTGCAGTCATCTTTTAAAATCTTAGAAATAAAATTAAGAAAACACTTACTGTAAAATGCTTTTCCTCTAGGTTAATAATGTATTTCTTCACTATCTCTTGAATATTTTTTTTTTTTTTTTTTGACATGGACTCTCACTCTGTCTCTCAGGCTGGAGTAATGGTGTGATCTCAGCTCACTGCAACCTCCGCCTACTGGGTTCAAGCAATTCTCCTGCTTCAGCCTCCTGAGTAGCTGGGACTATAGGCACCCACCACCACGCCCGGCTTATTTTTGGTATTTTAAGTAGAGGCGGGTTTTCACCATATTGGCCAGGCTGGTCGTGATCTCCTGACCTGGTGATGTGCCCGCGTTGGCCTCCCAAAGTGCTGGAATTATAGGTGTGAGCCACCGCGCCCAGCCCCTCTTGGATATTTTATCAGATTATTCAGTGTATATGTAGAGGATACAAATAATGAGAAAAACTGTGAACAACCAAGCCAATTATTTTCAGAATTTATATGTATATATATGTGTGTGTGGGGGGGTGGGTGTGGGTGTGTATATGTGTATGTGTGTATATATATGTATATATATATATATATATATTAAATTTTAAAATATAATTTTAGCAAAAATTCACTGAATATAAATAAGTGTAAAAGTCCATTGAGATCAATTCCCTTAGCTATTTTATGTAGACAATTGTCTTTCAACAACAAGTTATTAGTAGCTTGTTAGCATTCTTCTCATTTAACTTGCAGGGAAAAGCGGAAGATGCCAAGGAAAGGATTAGAAACATTTTTCAACATGTCTGAATCCATAGTTCTGAGAAGATGGGATGTTTTCTAGACTTTTAGAATGACTTTGCCAAAGAAAATGAAGATTTTAAATATGCACAAAATTACTAATATTGATAGAACATCTATTTTTTTCCAACCCAAATTTAAATTGTTTTTGGAGATTGGATGAAGCATGTAATTTTAATGCTTTAATCATGGGAACTAATAGTAAAGCAGCTAGAAATCATTGAACAACTGTAGGTGCAAAAGCTTAAAACTTGTGCAACTTAAAAGCTTAAGCAAGTTTTAACTCTAAAACGTGGATTTCGGCAGGCAGATGAAATAAACGAACACTAAATATTGATATGCATGAAATAAATAGAAATTTCAGACAATAAAGGCATAGAGAAAATAGTGTGAAGTTGGAAAACATAGAGGTGATGAAGGCCAGGAACTAAACAAAGTAAGTTGTACTTCTATGGAATCTCTAGTTCTTGAGTTTGGATGAGTTCCAAAAGTGGAAACTTTTTTTACAGTTCCTCTGTGGCATACAGTAAGTGGTCAGATACTGTTAACTAAGCACATGAGACATATGAAAAAAAATCTACAGGCTTATAAGACCAAAATGAGCTATTTCTCAACATAAAGCCTCTGGTGATGAATGGGCAGTATTGCTTGTTTTCTGAGAATTGCGCCTTAATTGAATCAGTTAATGAAATCTGATTTCTCCAGAGGCAGATACTTTCAGAGAGAACCTCAACTATACCTGAAAAAAAATCCCACCTCCAGAATCCATTATAATAGAATAATCTAAAGTAGTATCCTTCACATTTTGTAAAAACAGTTTTGTACAAAAATAAGAAAATTTAAATCCATTCACTAAATTTAGACTACATCCTTGAGAAAAAGTTTCTTCACCAGACTAATGTCATGGTTTTGATACTCGGTCCACACTGAGCTAGGGAATCAATATCACAGTAACTATACCCATAAATCAGGTATTACTTATTTACAAAGCATACTTGCAGCCTGAGTAATTAACTCTTACTCTTCCAAAGGCACAGTTATAGTAAATGTAGTATAAATGTTAACAAAATACTAAGGTCTCATATAATCCCACAGCATTTAGGTCCTATAATTTTCCAAGCAATATAATGAAATATTATTTCACCTTTTAGTCTAGTATAAGCTAAAAATTTAATGACCTCTTTTAGAACTTTCTAATAATTTACTATCTCTAAATAAGCATTCTTAATTAAGATTATTCATATAGATTATCAAAATTATTCAGGTTGCTTAATATATGCCAATGTTTTAGGAAAAGCTATGCCCTACTTCCTTGTTATTTAAATGAGAATACTTCAGAAGTAGAAAATGTTTTTAGAAGCTATTTCTTAAGATGTACCAATATCAAACTATCATCTAATTGGAATTTCTAAATATTCAGTTTGACAAGTAATAATAAACAAGGTTCACACCAGCTTTGTAGTCTAGCTCTTTTTTAAGTCTTTTGTTGACTACACACAATAATAAAAATCGAACTGGAGCTGAAGAGGTGAATGTATAACAAAATCTCAAGAGTATCTTAACAACTAAATTCCTTCCAGGATAGTGTTTTTGTTTTGTTTATTTGTTTTTCGGTAAGAGATTTACATCTCATACATGATCTGTTAAAAGGTAAACAATTTCGAGCCTCCCTAACACTCATCTAAATCTGAAAATAACAGTTCCTCATTACAATTGCAAGGCTGTGGGGGTCAACTTGGTGTTAATTCATTGACTTTTCACATTTAACTTAGAGAAGATTTGATCAAGCCTTTAAAAAGTAAGTCAAGTACCTAGAAAGTTAGATATAACTCTCAAGGAATAACTCTCATAGCCGGGAGTCACTGCCAATATCCCTTGAATACTATGCAGAGGTCAAATGTAATAACTCTTGGAAGCTAAACCAAAATGCCCAAATTCAACATTGAAGTATAACCCAAGGCATTACACTGCCTCAGTAATTTTCAGTAAAAAAAATATTTGCTGCATAATGATACAAAAAGAAACAGAAGAAAATCATATTTAGAAATTGTCTTAGTTCAGTCTGCCATAACAAAATTTCACAGACCGTGTGGTTAAAACAACAGAAATTTAATTCTCATAGTTCTAGTGGTTAAAAGTCTGAGATCACGGTGCCTGCCTGGTTGGTTTCTGGTGAGGTCTTTTATTCCTGACTTGTGGGCAGTTGCCTTCTCCCTGAGTGCTCTCTCCTATGACCTCTTCTTTGTACGTAGGTAGAGAAAGACCAGTAGTGTCTCTTCTGCGAGGACATGAGTCCTGTGAGATCATGCTCCTGCAGTTAAAACCTCATTTAAACTTAGTTGCTTACTTAGAGGCCTCATCTCCAACCACAGCCACACTGGGGGTTAGTGCTTCAGAATATTAATTTTGGTTGGAAGCAAACATTCAAACAATAACAGGAAGCACATTATTGTCATGTCAAGGCAGCACACACATCTGTTGGGGAGAAGGGAGACGAGGATGATCGGTTTGAACTGTTAGGCTTTTCCTGAAACAGCTCAAAATATCTAAATATTTATGAAATATTTAAAAAAGACAGAAGCTAGTGTTAAGTGGGAGGAAGCTAGGAACCTGCGTGAAACTGCCATGCACCAGGACGCCTTCCTGGTCCCAAAAGACGAGGGGATAACGAGTGAATAATGGGTGAGTTGAACTGGCAAGAAACAACCAGCTCTCACCATGGGCCTCTGGAATCCTAGCATGAGGAGAGCCCTCAGCCACCATGGACACTGGAGTTGTCAGGAAGAGCTGCTTAGAGAAGCAGGAGGGGAGGCTCCACCTGAGGCAGAGGCGAGTGTTTGCATACGGCACACCTGTAATGGAATATGGCCAGGGAAGCCCATCTCCCGAGCCTCCACTTCCTCCTGTACAAGACTGTAGCCCAAAGGGAACTATTTGACCTGAACTCTGCAGGGCAGGCTTGCCCATCAAACAGAGCCAGTATGGCCTGAGCACCTCTAGGTCTGCTGCCCTCTCCTGGAGCACCAACCTGGCTGTGACTGCTCACAGGGCAGCCTTCAGTGCCCTGGGTGCCCATATTATAGCTCCTGTGCTGGCAGAGTGTGCCTAACCAGTGGAGAGCTCCAACGGGGTGGCCCCATTGCCACGTGCCAGCTTGCCCACTCCCTTTCTACACTTCAGCTTCCCCAGACCTGTGGCAGCCCACACCGCCCAACAGTGCTTTGATCATGAGTGCGGGCATGGGCAGGTTTTGCGTGTGTGCGTGCATCCTGCCCTGCCACTGCAGCCAGTGGGAGTGCACTCTGCCCACTGCCCATACTCCCACACCCCTAAACCCCCACCTTATTGCAGTTGGAGCTTTGATAGGCACATATACAGACAACTGGCCCTGCCTCCACCAGTGCCCCACTCTTCTGCCAACACTGCTGTGGGAATGAAACTAGACACAGAGAAGGAACCCTTCCTTTCCCTGACTGACCACCAATGCCTGTAGAGCACAGAGAGTGCACACAGACCTGCACGTGCCAGTGCTGCACCATTACGCTGACATCACCACCGGTGTGACTGCCTGCACAGTCTCCAGCAGGGCTCCCTGTCCCAATGAGCCATGCTGCCTCTGCCACTGTAGTAAACCCCCACACAGAGGTAGCCACCCCAGCACCTGCTAGCACCCTGCACAGGTTGCCATCCACCACACTGACACTGCTTCTGGCATGTGCAAACAAGGATGGATCCCAATGCCACTGGAGTTAAAAAAATGCTTTACCTGATGTCACCCATCAGAGTATAGTAACCAGCGATCTGGGAGCACCTTGGCCCTCCCAGCACAGTGGCTTCCTAACCTCAAGGAGACAGAAAACAACACAGTGCCTAATACAAGTCTTCCAGATATATAGCACACAGTCCAGGAGTTGGAGGCTGAGTACTGGCTCCCTAAAATATTTCAGAAATGAAGCCAGTCAACTTAATCCACCTTATATGCCAATAAAAATCCCAAAAGACATTAAATAGGACAAAAGAAAAAGAAAACCTAACTAGAGGTCCACAACTTCAAAGATCAAAGAAACATCAGCCCATAGAGATGAGAAACTACCAATGTAAGAACTCTGGCAACTCCAAAACCCAGAGTGCCTTCTTTCCTCCAAAAGACCACACCACCTCTCCAGCAAGAATTCTGAACTGGGCTGAGATGGCTGAAATGACAGAAATAGAATTTAGAATACGGACAGGAGCAAAGATCATTGAGATGCATGAGTATGGTGAGATGCACCGAAGGAAGCTAAGACTCACCATAAAGCTATACAGGAGCTGACAGTCAAAATAGCCGGTATAGAAAAAATGTAACTCACCTGATAGATCTGAAAAATATACTACAAGAATTTCATAATGCAATCATAAGTATTAATAACAGAATAGGCCAAGCTGATGAAAGAATCTCAGAGCTCCAAGACTAGCTTTCTGAAATAAAACAGTCAGATAAGAATAAAGAAAATAAAATGAAAAGAAATGAACAAAACCTCTAAGAAATAAGGGATTGTGTAGAGAGACCAAAGCTATGACTCCTTGGTGGCTCAAGACATATATCACATCATTCATGAGAACTTCCCCAACCTACCTTGAGAGGTCAACCTTCAAATTCAGAAATGCAGAAAACTCCAGTAAGATACTTAAAAAAAAAAAAAAAAGATCATCCCCAAGACACAAAATCATTAGATTTTCCCAGATGGAAATGAAAGAAAAAAACTGTGAAAGACAGCTAGAGAGAAAGTCAGTTCAACTACAAAGGAAGCCCTTCAGACTAACATTGGACCTCTCTGCAGAAACCCTACAAGCCTAGAATATTGAGGGGTCAATATTCAACATTCTTAAAGGGAAAAAAAGTCCAACCTAGAATTTCATATCAAGCCAAACTAAAATTCATAAACAAAGGAGAAATAAGATCCTTTTCAGAGAAGCAAATGCTAAGGGAATTTACTACCATCAGACCTGCCTTACAAGAGGACTAGAAGGAAGCATTAATATTGAAAGAAAAAATCACTACCAGCCACTACAAAAACACAGATAAATATGCATATCAGTGGCACTATAATCCAACCACACAAACACGTCTGCAATATAACCAGCTAATATTATGATGACAGGATCATATCCATAGATGCAAATAGGCTAAGTGCCACAATTAAAAGGCAGAGAGTGACAAGACCCATTGTCTTGAGAGACCATCTCACATGCCATGACACTCATAGGCTAAAAATAAAAGGATGAATAAAATTTACCAAGCAAATGGAAAACATAAAATGGGGATTGCAATCCTAATTTCATATAAAACATATTTTAAACCAACAAAGAACAAAAAAAAAAAAAAGAATGGCATTACAAAATGGTAAAGAGTTCAACTCAAAAAGTATACCTAACTATCCTAAATACATATGTACCCAGCATAGATGCACCCAGATTCATAAAGTAAGTTCTTAGAGACATTCCAAGAAACTGAGACTTCCACTAAATAATAGTGGGAGACTTCAACACTCCACTGACAATTTTAGACAGATCATTGAAGCAAAAAAAAATTTAAAAAGACATTCAGAGCCTGAACTCAGGACTGGATAAAATGGAACTAATAGGTATCTACAGAACTCTCCACCTCAAAACAACAGAATATACATTATTCTCATCACCACATATCACATACTCTAGAAATTGATCACATAATTAGAAATAAAACACCCCTCAGCAAATACAAAAGAACCAAAATCATAACAATCTCTTGGACCATAGCACAATCATATTAGAAATAAAGACTAAGAAATTCATTCAAAACCAAACAACTACATTGAAATTAAATAACCTGCACCTGAATAACTTTAGGGTAAATAATGAAATTAAGGCAGAAGTCAAGAAGTTCTCTGAAACTAATGAAAACAAACATACAACAAACCAGAATCTCTGGGACACAGCTAAGGCAGTTTTAAGAGCAAAATTCATAGCACTAAATGTTGATATAAAAAAGAAAGATACGAATTTAACAATCTAACGCCACACCTTAAAGAATTAGAGAGCCAAGAGAAAACCAACCCTAAAACTGGCAAAAGAAGAAAAATAACCAAAATAAGAACTAAACAGGAGATTGACACATGAAAAACCATTGAAAGATCAACTAACGCAGGAGTCGTATTTTAAAAAAATCAAGCAAAATAAAATATTGACAACTAGCTAGACTAATAAAGAAGGAAATAAAGCATATTCAAATAAATACAATTAGAAAAAAAACAAGAGGATATTACCACTGACCCCACAGAAATACAAATAACCATCAGAACTATTATGAACACCTCTATGCAAAGAAACTAGAAAACCTAGATAAAAATGGATAAATTTCTAGAAACATAAACCCTTCCAAGACTGGGACAGGAATGAATTGAATCCCTGAACAGGCCAATAATTAGTTCCAAAATTTCATCAGTAATAAATAGCCTATTAGCCAAAAGAAAGCCCAGGACCATATGAATTCCCAGATGAGTTCTACCAGATGCACAAGGAAGAGCTGGTATGGTTCCTGCTGAAACTATTCCCTGAACCCCCCACCCCCAAAAATGAGGAGAAGGTACTACTCTTTAACTCATTCAATGAGGCCAGCATCAACCCAATATCAAAACCTGGCAAAGACATACAAAAAAGAAAACTTCAGGCCAATCTCATTGATGAACCTCAATACATAAATTCTCAACAAAATACTGGCAAACTAAATCCCGCAACATATCAAAAACTTACCCACCATGATTAAGTAGGCTTTACCTCTGGGATGCAAGGTTGGTTCAACATATTCAAATCAATAAATATGATTCATCACATAAATAGAATGAAAGACAAAATACACACAATTGCCATGATGCAGAAAAGGCTGTTGATAAAATTCAACACCCATTCATGTTAAAAACTCTAGGTATTGAAAGAACATATTTCAAAATAATAAGGGCCATCTATGACAGACCCACAGCCAACATCATACTGGATGGGCAAAATCTGGAAGCATTCTCCTTGAAAACCAGCACAAGACACAGATGCTCTTTCTTACCACTGCTATTCAATATAGTGTTGAAAATCCTGGCCAGAGCAATCAGGCAAGAGGAAGAAGTAAAGGGCTTCCAGATAGGAATAGAGAAAGCCAAACTATCCCTGTTTGCAGACAATGTGATCCTATATCTAGAAAACCCAATAGTCTCAGCCCTGAAGCTTCTTACACTGACAAACAACTTGAGCAAATCTCGGGATACAAAATCAATGCACAAAAATTACCATACTAGCATTTTTGTATACCAAAGACAGTCAAGCTGAGAGCCAAATGAGGAACACAATCCCATTCACAATTATTCCCAAAACAATAAAATGCATAAGAATATAGCTAACCATGGAGGTGAAAGAGCTCTACAATGAGAATGAAAAAACACTGCTCACAGAAAACAGAAATGACATAAACAAATGGAAAAAAATGTCCATACTCATTGATAGTGATATGGTTTGGCTCTGTGCCCCCACCCAAGTCTCATCTCAAATTGTAATACACATGTATTGAGGGAGGGACCTGGAGGGACAATACATGTGTATTACACATGTGTATTGTGTAATACATGTGTAATACACATGTATTGTGGGAGGGACCTTGGTTCATGGTGACAGTTTCTCCATGCTATTCTTGTAATCGTGAGTGAGTTCTCATGAGATCTGACATCTTAAAAGTGTTTGGCAGTTCCTGTGCCCCCAGTCTCTCTTTCTCCTGCCAACTTACGAAGTAGGTGTCTTGCTTCCCCTTCACTTTCCGCCATAATTGCACGTTTTCTAAGGCCTCCCTAGCCATGCAGAACTGTGAGTCAATTAAACCTCTTTTCTTTGCAAGTTACCTAATGTCAGGTAGTTCACAGCAGTGTAAAAACAACCTAATATAGATAGGAAGAATCAATATCATTAAAATAGCCATACTGGTCAAAGCAATTTACAAATTCAATGTTACTCCTAGAAAACTACCAATGACATTCTTCAAAGAACTAGGAAAAAAAAAACATTTTAAAATTCATACAGAACCAAAAATATCCCAAATAGTCAAGGCAATTCTAAGAAATAGAAAAATTCTAGAGGCATCATGCTACCCAATTTTATGCTACAGGGCGACAGCAAACACAACAGCATAGTACCGGTACAAAAACAGACATAAAGAACAATAGAAGAGAATAGAGAGCCCAGAAATAGGACCATGTGGCTACAGTGATCTGATCTTTGATAAACCTGACCAAAACAAGCAATGGGAAAGGACTCCCTATTCATTAAATGGTGCTGGCATAACTGGCTAGCCACATGCAGAAGATTGAAACTGAAGCCCTTCTTTGCACCATATAAAATATCAACTTGAGATGGATTAAAGACTTCAATATAAATCCCAAAACTATAAAAACCCTGGAAGACAACCTGGGCAATATCATTCTGAACATAGGAACAAGAAAATATTTCATGATAAAGGCGCCAAAAGCAATCACAACAAAAGCAAAAATTGGCAAATGGGATCTAATTAATCTAAAGAGCTTCTGTGCAGCAAAAGGAACTATAAACAGAGTATATAGACAATTTGCAGAGTGGGAGATAATTTTTGCAAACTATGCATCTGACAAAGGCCTAATATCCAGCATCTGTAAGGGACTTAAAAAAATTTACAAACACACACACACACACACACACACAACTGTATTAAGAAGTCGGCAAGGAACAGACACTTTTTATAAGAAGACATACATGCAGGTAATAGCATATTAAAACAACACCACTAATTACTAGAGACATGCAAATCAAAACTACATCATCTAATACCAGTAAGAATGGCTGTTATTAAAACTTCAAAAATAATAAGTGCTGGTGAGACTGCAAAGATGGCACCATTGCACTCCAGCCTGGGCAAAAAGAGTGAAACTCTGTCTCAAGAAAAAAAAAAGTTTCTGACTAACCATTTATTTAATCTGGTCTGACTCTTCCTGTCAGTTTATGTCTGTCAGTAAATATATACTTTTATGTTACTTTGGACCACTGATTTTTTTTATAACATTGTGAGAGTGATAACTAAGTCAGTGATTATGCCAAAACGATTTGAAAAGTGGATAGAGGTCCTGATATTTTTAAATGACTGAAAGTGTAAATTACTGGAACTTGTGGTACTGTGCCAGTTTTTTGCTTTGCACATCATGATATTTTATATTAAACAAATGTTTTCACCTGTACCCCTTAAAGACAGTTTATGAGAACCATGTAAATACTATTCTAGAATGGTCATTTTAAAAGAGTATACAGTTACTCTATATACTATTTTAATCCATTTAGTCATGTAAAAATGAAGCTACATAGAAAACTGGAATCCAAGAACTTGCTTTTGAGATCTTCATTAATTGTAATATATTTTAAATACATATGAAATATTCAGTATATATATATATAACACATATATTTATTGCATATATATTGATATGTATATTATATACATGTATGAATAATATACTGTGTATATAACACATAATGTGTATTACATATGTATTGCATATTAGTAAATGTTTACATTACTATTTATGGGATGTATAATATGCAATACGTACATAATACACATTATGTGTTATATATCATATGGGACATAAAATATGAGAGTATATGTTTTATAAGTGAATTGAGCCAGAATGTTAAGTCTGACGTGTAAGGCTTAAATATGGGTTCTTCCAACTTTCTCTATATGAGTTGTCTTATCTAAAAAAGAGAATGATCATAGGATTATTGTGGTGAATAAATGAGATTATACAGTAAAGTAATAAAAACAATACCTAGTAGTTCCTAGATTAAGCTTAGAGTTATTGACCATGTTCATAATTATGTTATTAATGATCATCATTTCCACCGCCACCACCACCACCACCACTATCATCATCATCACCATTATTAAATATACTATGTGATTTTCCTTCTCTGTATTTACCTTTGACTACCTCCCAGTTCTAGTGGGTGTATCACAGCCTTATAAGAAAACAAATATCAGCAAATAATGCTTTCATGTCATGTGGAGGCCAGATAGCATCATGTATGTTCCATTGCACCAATGAAGATTTTATATTAACTAAAAGAGAAGACTGTTAGGAGAGGGTTAAGTCATTACTTGGCACCTAAAAGTATTGAAGAGACACTCCTTCCCCATTAACTGATTAAAAATATCAATCATAACTAATTTATGCCTAGTCTTTACCTACATTTGAGTATTTTTAACATTAAAATGGTAGCATTTAATTTTGAAAATTGTTCACTTAAAGTAAGAGAATATTTACCACTTAAGTATAAGAAATATTTCAATAGTAGAAGAAAGATTCCTTGTAGAGCAAGGTAAGTTCCCTCTCCCTGACCTACTTCTTTAGAGGGAGAAAAGATAAATATCTGGACCCTTCTCCTTATCATGAAAGACCCCATTTTACTGAGGTTTTGCTTACTCTAAGGGAAGTTACCTTAGAACTATCCTTTTTATCAAACACTTTAAAGAAGATGAACATGATCATTAACATTGCCATAAAACCAGCTCTACCGTCAGGGTTCATATTTATTTGTAGCTATTAAAGATAGTGGATTTTATTTGAAGTTCACAATGTGCCATTTTCCAGCTACATGCTGAGCTCTCTAATTTAATTACTTTGAATTTTTGTCTGTTCCCATGATCAATAGATTGATAAAAGCAATAAATTGTCCAACAAGACACTGAGGGTTCAGTTGTGTTTATTGTTTTTAACTAGCTTTGTGCACTTGACAAATTTATTTAACTTCTCAGGTCCTGAAGCTCTTTACCAACAAAGTGAATGAATGTATCTCAGAGTCTTATGAGGCTCTAACAGTCGGTGATTCAATATATTACAAGAAAATCACAATGACCTAATATTAGCCACAAATAGATGCATTTTTGTTATTCTGAATACCAATACTATTCAGTAGAATAAATATAATAAAAGCAAAACTGCACAAGCAGTTAAGGCAATTTCAAAGCTATGTCTGTCTTCACTTTAAGTAGCTGAGCATAGTAGGCTTGGAAAAATTGGGGGCACTTTTCTCTAATTCTGTAAAAGTGAACTCATGGTAAGAAATCTGAGCTTCTGTGAGTCTGAATTCTATCTACACCCAGAAAAGCAAATGTAAGCAAAATCATGTGTACCATACACATATCTCCCTTAAAAATCTTCACATACTAGTTTAATTAAAGTAAACATTATTCTACTTTTACTCTGTAAATGTTTAGTGTACTGTTGAATCTTACTAAATATTTAATAATATTAAGAACCAACAGAGTGACAAAGTCATTTTCCTTTTATAGATACAGCTTTTTAACTGAAGTAAAGAAACCTTATCTAATAAAGCCAAATGTTTTATAACTAAAGTATTCAGAAGTCATAATCTTTACAAGACCTCCATAGCAGTATCTACATTAGCATTTAAATGGGGCAATATTTTTTTTGAAACCAGTACCCTTGTTGAAATAGTATGGTAGATTAACACAAAACAATCTGTTGAGCTATGTTGTGACACTTTTCAATAATATACCTAAACTGCTCTAAAACTTTCCCAGAATAGATTAATCCATTTCTGTTATTTAATAACTTTTTATTTGTCACTAGAGGAAAATTCCTATACACATGTATAGTACATACGTTTTGCTTATATGTAAGATTCCATATGTATGTCAGTATTTTAATAAATCTGTACAGCCATTTTAACTAACATTTGAATGATGAGGAAGGAGGTTTGAGAGCTAAAATTAGATATTCTTAACATTGAGCTTCAAGCTCCCTATGGAAAACTAAAGTGATTTTTTTCTTTATTTTTATTTTATGTTTTTCACCAAAAATGCTATTCAAAACCTCCATCTTATTAAATTTCGTAGGCTATTTTAGTTTGCTGGAATTGCATAAATGTCATTTAAACCCTAGCTAAGGTTTTAAGTTGCCTTTTGCATACCATGTGTTCTCTGAAGTAGATGGAAGGAGGAGAGTGTGTGTGTGTGTGTGTGTGTGTGTGTGTGTGTGCATGTGTTGGTGTTTGCATGTGTAAAATAAAGTGTGTCATTTTCCCTGGATCTCATACCTTTAATTTTCCTCATAGACAGATGTTCCTCCATTGCCTAACATGTAATTCTATTTCTTTAAAGGTTTTCAAATAACAGATTTTATAATACAAAAATTTCTAAGGACTAAATGGATTAAATCTGTGAGAGAATGGATAAAGCTAATTATTAAATTCATTTGTTCCCCATAAAAATACAAACATTTCTGAGTAGAAAGCATACAGGTATCTCAGTTGATCTATTTTTGAAGTATATTAATTTCAAAACCATACTATCCAAATAGTAAACTAAGACAATCAATTTTTCTCATGCAGTTGCCAGAGTTTCTATTTGTTTAGAGTAAAATGCATTTGGAATTGGTTAAGGTTGACTGTCAAACCCTAGATGAGCGTTTTTACCTATGTTCTGGTGAACTGAATATGAATAAAAAGGTAGGTATAGTTTTTCTTATGATCTTTGATATCATTTACCTATCTCAGTAATATATCATGTGTAAGTTTATTTTTAGTTCAGTGCACTGTGGAGAACTTTAGCAGAGCATTATGACTCATTGTGGTTACATGTCCAGAACATCAAAGCAAAACTGCAACAATGCATTCTCCAAGATTATAACATCAAATTAGGTATCAAACGACTTGGTTTTGGCTTTTGTTTTATAAGCACTTAATAACACTGACATCTACTCCCCACTTAAAGATGGGACACTTACTCAATTCAAAAGAGCCAATGCCAGAAAATACATGCAATTGAACAGCATCAAATGATGATTCCCTGGCTGTTGTTTAAGGATAAATTATTGTTAATTAAGTAGGTTATACTAATTTATTTTTTACATATGAACACAGAAGACTGTGTATTTTATATGGTATTACAATTATTTAGATGTCTTGGGAACTATACACAGACACCTGATCAATATGTACACACTTAATAACATTAACAACTTACCTCAATTTAATAAATACTATGCCTAGATACCTGCAACTAAATTTTAAAAAGGAGAAACCAATTCAGAGAAAATTACAGCTCTGGCTTCTCTTAAGAAATCCATACAGGACTAGGAAAAAAACGCATAAGGAGTAGAAATAATAATTTACCTGAACAAAAATAACCAAAATAACTTCATGTTTAGCTATGATTTGATGTAATTTGAACTTTTGCCAATGGCTTGCAAATAGGAAATCTATGTCCAGCCAGTTTTGCTGTTTTCTATATAAAGATAGGACAATGCCAAAACAGGGAATCCCCCTTGCCACTGTAAACAGAGAAGATATCGATGATGTTACACAAAATTTATCACTGCTTCCGTGTTACCCAAGGCAGGATTAATTTGGAGCTCGGATTCAATCATAAAGTTATTATTGCAGCAATAGTTATATTAACTATATCACTCTCATTTTAATGAAAACAATATATAATGAACAATATGTTAAGTTCAGATCAAAAAAACACATAGCAAAATTGCAGAATCCTAGAAATTGAAAATCTATGATTTTATTTTCCTAAACCCAATTAACTTTTCCTTTAGTCATACAAGAAGACTTTCTAGATATCTCTTGCTTCTAATTGTGGCTTTGTTTTGATCAAAGAAATAGGACATTTAAACATGTTCTTTGAAATGTCTTGCATTTTTGCACAATACATTGTCTTCGTAAATGAATTCAAATAATTATGATATGACAATGTCATACAATGGAAGAGGACTGATAACTGTTTCATAACCTGAGTTATGTGGGTTTCAAGAACTAGATGGACTAGTTAGTTACTTTGTGTGCCTTTATTTCTTCCACTTTTCAAGAAGGAGATTGTATTCTAGTTACAGTTTTCCTATTGTATATTTGGTGTGTGTGTGTGTATGTGTGTGTGTGTGTATGTGTGTGTGTGTGTGCACATGCACTAACTTGTCTATAATTGTTCATTGGCCCTTTTTCTGAAAAGCTAGACATGATGGATAAACTAGAGATTCTGCATTTATTCTGTGTGGAGACTGGATGACGGAACTCCCTGTTGTCACTCTCAGAGCAAGAGTGAAAATGTTCTACAAATGGGAAGAGTATGAAATGTCATGTTTGGTAACTAAACTGGAAAAGCTTCTCAGGAGAATCACCTGACCAGCATTACACTATGATGTTTGCAAGAAATGCATTTAAGACACTGAATTTTTGGGACTTTTATTAGAGCAATTACCCTAAATTCTCCCTATTAACACACCCACACACAATACTGATGATAGTACTTAAAAATGGTGTTTAGAAATAAACAGTCCATTGTTGAAAAAGTATGGCTCAAAAAATATGTAATTATTACACACTTTGAATATTTAGAAACTTAGTATTATTTGTACATAGTAACATGGATGGTAATTGAAGGCAATAATTTTGCCTTTAATTACTTTAATATTTAACTTAACATGCAACCTACCTAATAATGCGAGTTTGTGGTTGAGACAATGTCAAAGAATTATATTATATTATATTATTGTCAGAAAAAATAGAACTGATCATTAGGTTGCACGTTTTACATACTTTAGCATGTCTTCCTTTGGAGCATTTGGAATACCCAGGTTTTATGATGTAAAAATATATATAAAAATAGAATATACAGCCACACACAATACCAGAACTGAGTTCATTATCACTTGGCTAATATTATGTCAATGAAAATGGGCAACTAATTTAAGCTTCTGTTCCATCCATCTCTGAAAATAAACCTGTTCATAGAGTTTTGAATCTTTGCTTTGTTTCCACATGTTTGAGGTGGGAACAGAATTGGGGTAGGCAAAAGACCAATTCATAGTAATTATTTTTAGAGGACAAAGAGAACAGAAAATTAAGTTAAATATTAAAGTAATTAAAGGCAAAATTATTGCCTTCAACTCTGAGATCATTCTTTGTACTGAATTTGAGTAGTTTACAGAAAAAAAAAAAAATTGCCTAACTGAAAATGCAGCTTTGGATATTCTGATACTTCATTTGATTCAGTGAGCAATTTTCATTGTTTAGGGCCAGGAAAATTGTGCCCACCATCATAAATTGTGAAGTTAAAAAAAAATAAGACATACTTTCAACTTATATTCTTATTTTTCCCTCAGGCAATGCAACATTCTCCCAGGATATTATTCCTCACTCCTTATCATTTTGTTTTCTTTTCTTTCTTTCTTTTTTTTTTTATTGAGACAGAGTTTCACTCTTGTTGCCTAGGCTGGAGTGCAATGGTGGGATCTCGGCTCACTGCAACCTCTGCCTCCCAGGTTCAAGTGATTCTCCTACCTCATCCTCCCGAGTAGCTGGGATTATAGGCACATCACACCACACCTGGCTAAATTTTGTATTTTTGGTATAGGCAAGTTTTTATCATATTGGTCAGGCTGGTCTCGAACTCCTGACCTCAGGTGGTCCACCTGACTTGGCCTCCTTAAGTGCCGGTATTACAGGCATGAGTCACCACACCCAGCCCGTTTTGTTATCTATGCTGAGAAGTTAAATGCTCAATGGTTGGGGAGAAATCTTCCATAAAGTCAAGGCCTCTACCAAAAGCCCAGATAAAGTATTGGTTTTAATTGTAGATTAGCTATGAGACAATGCTGTGCTTCTTTAAGAAACAGAAGTTTCAGAATTTAAAACTAGTAAAGTAAAAGCACAATTTTTATTGCAAGATTTGTTTTTTCCTCTAGCCTGAGGGTTAGAAGAAAATGGATAAATGAGCTTTTGACTGTTGGTGATTTAGCATACCATCTAGCGGAAAAAATAATCAAGGTATTTTAAAGTCTATGAATCACAAATATTTATTTCTTAGGAATGCTGTTTTGGTCGGGTGCAGTGGCTCATTCCTCTAATCCCAACACTTTGGGAAGCCAAGGCAGGCAGATCACCTGAGGTCGGGAGTTCAAGACCAACCTGGCCAACATGGTGGAACCCTGTCTCTACTAAAAATACAAAAATTAGCTGAGCGTGGTGGCAGATGCTCGTAATCCCAGCTACTGGGGAGGCTGAGGCAGAAGAATTGCTTGACCCCAGGAGAAGAAGTTTGCAGTGAGGGGAGCTACCACACTCCAGCCTGGGTGACAGAGCAAGATTCCATCTCAAATTAAAAAAAAAAAAAAGAAAAGAAAGGAAAAGGAAAGAAAGAAAAGAATGCTGTTTAATAGCTGCAATGCCTTCTACAAGTTTTT
Source organism: Callithrix jacchus (assembly GCF_049354715.1). Taxonomy (NCBI): domain Eukaryota; kingdom Metazoa; phylum Chordata; class Mammalia; order Primates; family Cebidae; genus Callithrix; species Callithrix jacchus. The sequence continues at coordinate 175,178,137 of NC_133503.1, read as the reverse complement.
AATCTATGTAATTTACAAGATGTAAGTTCCATGAAGGCAGGAATGAGATCTTTTGTGTTCCCTGTTGTATTTCTGACATAAGAATTAATGGCATAAATTAGATGCCAGATAAATAAATGCCTTCTAAACTTTAAATGTTGATTGGGTAGTGTATTAGTCCATTTTTACACCGCTGATAAAGACATACCCAAGACTGGGCAATTCACAAAGGAAAAGGGTTTAATGAAGAATTCACAGTTCCATGTGGCTGGAGAAGCCTCCCAATCATGGCAGAAGACAAGGAGGAGCAAGTCGCACCTTATGTGGATGGCAGCAGGCAATGAGAGAAATGGTTTTTACAACTATCAGACCTCATGGGAATCATTTACTATCCTGAAAAAGGTTCAAGAAGCACCCACCCCCATAATAAAATCAACTCCCACCAGGTTTCTCCCACTACATATGCGAATTGTGTGAGTTATAATTCAAGATGAGATTTGTATAGGGACGCAGCCAAACCATATCACGTAGGGTGAAAATGTAAAGGACTCAGATTGATGTAATTTTAGAGTTGTATATTACCTTTTCACAAACTTGCTGTATTTATTGGGATAAGACACATATTCTTCTCTAGGCATCGGTCTTCTTACTTATGAAATGAATGATTCTAATCTTCAATTGCTATGGTAGCTTCAGCTCTAATGAAGTCAAGTTCTGGCTCTATTCCCAAGATTTTCACCTTTTACAACATGTGATCAACAGTGACATGAGTCCTCTGGCCTGATTCCCAGCTGCTAGCTTTCCCACACATTGTAGACATTGTCTTTCTCCTCTCGCTGTAATATCTGCTTGTAGATATATGTTTTCGGAATCATGCTAAGCAATTTTTTTTTTTTTTTTTTGAGACGGAATCTCACTCTTGTCTCCCATGCTGGAGTGCAATGGCAGGATCTCAGCTCACTGCAACCTCTGCCTCCCAGGTTCAAGCAATTCTCCTGACTGAGCCACCCCCCCCCCACCCCGCCCACCAAGTAGCTGAGATTACAGGCGCTTGTCACCACCCCCAGCTAATTTTTGTATTTTTAGTACAGATAGAATTTCACCATGTTGACCAGGCTGGTCTCGACCTCCTGACCTCAGGTGATTCACCCACCTCGGCTTCCCAAATTGCTGGGATTAAAGGTGTGAGCCACCACGCCTGGCCATGTTAAGATTCTTTAACAGGCTCATCTCTCTTTCACGGAAGCCAAGGAGAGGAAATTATACTGATGATTTTCTGTATTCCTAAATCCTGAAGGGAATTTTTAAAATAGCAATGAAGGGAAACTTTTTTCAACTTAAACTAGGCAAACGGAACATCAGCTAAACAGGGCACTTCAGGTATAAGCCAAAAACAAATACTATGCTGGCTTCTTGAAGATAAGATAAAGTGCATGTTTTGCCTCAGGAAAAGAAACACATTCAAATAACATGGTTTATTGATTCATAGTTCAGATGCACGTTAACTTTTTTTTTCATGAAGAGAGTTTACATAAACTATCCTGATAATAACTGAATTTAATATTTATTTTACCATTAATCTAAATGAAACTTGATATTTAGTTAGATGTATATCATATTAAAACGGCTAATTTCGGCTGGGCGCGGTGGCTCACGCCTGTAATCCCAACACTTTGGGAGGCCGAGGCGGATGGATCACTAGGTCAAGAGATCCAGACCATCCTGGTCAACATGGTGAAACCTCATCTGTACTAAAAATACAAAAAATTAGCTGGGTATGGTGGCGTGTGCCTGTAATCCCAGCTACTCAGGAGGCTGAGGCAGGAGAATTGCCTGAATCCAGGAGGCGGAGGTTGCAGTGAGCCGAGATGGCACCATTGCACTCCAGCCTGGGTAACAAGAGCGAAACTCCGTCTCAAAAAAAAAAAAAAAAAAAAAAGACTAATTTTACTGCATTGTGTATAGTTCAAGCATAGATGTTAAGAATAAAACCACAAAACCACTAAGATAGATTGATAGATAGATGATAGATAGAGAAATATAATTTTTTTTTTTTTTTTTTTTTTTTTTTTTTTTTTTTTTTGAGATAGGGTCTCACTCTGTCACCAGGCCGGAGTGTAGTGGTACAATCTAAGCTCACTGCAAACTCCACAGCCCAGGTTCAATCAATTTTCCTGCCTCAGCCTCCAGAGTAGCTGTGACTACAGGTATGTGCCACCATGCCCAGCTAATTTTTGTATTTTTAGCAGAGGCTGGGTTTCACCGTGCTGGCCAGGCTGGTCTGAATCTCTTGGTCTTGCAATCCACCCATCTCCGCCTCCCAAAGTGCTGGGATTACAGGCATGAGCCACCACGCCCAACCAAAACCACTATTTTTAAAGTTCATCCTCTTCATTTGGTTAATGTTTACTCGTAGGTTGATGAAATAAAAAGTGCACAAACTTTGAAATTAAATATTTTCCATGTTCAAACACCTTATTTTTTCTTTATATGTATTACAATGTCAATTTAAAAAAAAATCTTGATGGCTTGATACTCCCACCCTAAATCATACTAGATTCAATTAGGGAAACTAAAATAAATTTTGGATCAAGATGATGTCCAGCTTATCTAAGTGAAAAGCATGTGTTTGTCTGATTCTCGTTTAATAATCTCTAAATAGATTTTTAAAGATTTTTGAGTCTGTGGTATAAACAATATCCTAATACTAAATTTATCTCTCAATGAGCTTTCAAAAATTTCTTGAATCCTCCCAAATTTTGCTGGACTAATTAGAAATATTTTGGATTCATTTATTCTTTTACATTAATAATATCAGGTAAGGTTGCAACTCTACATTAGGATACTAGAATCATAAATTATTATTTCAGCATAACCAAGTGGTATCTGTCTTATCACTTGCTTTGTTTACTTGACATTACAAGGTTATGATTTGCAACTACAATTTTATGCCCTATTTGATCTCCATGTAAGAAAAATTTAAAAATATTTGTATAGTATCACTAAGCTGCAGGTCTTTTGCTGGGGGAAAAAAGACTTAGATATAAATGAAACACACAGGTCTTTTTCCCTAACGGCGTTTGAAACCAGTGAGGACAGATACATGTTGCGTGTGGTTGGAGCATGGTAGTAGTCAACCATTTCCAGGTAACAATTAGTTTATGAGAACAGCCTTGAAGCCAAAACGAACTTCTTAGCAGCAATCTCTTGATTTCCTATTCTTTAATCTTTCCTTTGAAAAATAGTGCTCTCTTTTTTCTCATTTATTGTGCTCTAGAAATCTCTTCCCTTTCTCTACCCCTCTCAATCGCCTGAGTGGACTCTCTTTTTTTTGGAGGGGGCACTTTTCTCAATATAGTACTCTTTCCTTGGCTCTTTTCAGAATATATATTTACTTTTCAAAATCAAAAAGTTTTATATGTATCTTACATGTATCAACTTCCTAAATAAAAGTATATTAAAATAATAAAGAAAGCAAAGACTTGTCTTCAGAGGTAATCAACTTTAACTTTATAACAGTTTCCTTTGGTTTAAATCTATATCTAATATAAAAAAATTAGTTAAGGTAAGATTTCATTTTATAAGAATTGACTCAGAATAAATGACAAAAGTAGACCACATTCAGTAAGAGACCTTGTCTCTTACTAAGCCTTCTTCTTTTTTCTAGTTGATGAATTCTGTGGGCTTTTAGTGGCAATTTGGCTTGACATTTTTGGATAAAAGATGTGGTCTTAGAACTGGGTAAAGTTCATTTCTATTTAGTCATAAATACATAAATAATTGCCAATATCAGATTTAGGACTCAGACTGACCAAATGGAACCTAAGAACCTTGGTTTCCTGGGTAATTTTAACTAGCAAATAAAACAACATAAAACACATATTTTTACCTAGAAAATGAACTGACATCCCTCAAGTCATTTTAAGTAAATAAAGCTCATATTAATTTAGCTTTTCTAATTGCAGCAATAGCAAAAGTTGACAAATGGTATCTAATTAAACCAAAGAGCTTTTGCACAGCAAAAGAAACTCTCATCAGAGTGAACACACAACCTACAGAATGAGAGAAAATTTCTGCAATATATTCATCTGACAAAGATCGAATATCCACATTCTACAAGAAACTTAAAAAATTTGTGAGAAAAAAAACAACAACCCCATTAAAATGGGTAAAGGACATGAACAGACACTTCTCTAAAGAAAATTTTTATGCAGCCAACAAGCATATGAAAAAAGCTCAACATCACTGATCATTAGAGAAATGCAAATCAAAACCATGGTGAGATACCATCTTATGCCTGTCAGAATGGAAATTATTAAAAAGTCAAGAAACAACAGGTACTGGTGAGCTTGTGGAAAAGTAGGAATGCTTTTACACTGTCAGTGGGTATGTAAATTAGTTTAACCATTGTGGAAGATGGTGTGAAATTTTCTCAAAGATGAAGAACCAGAAATACCACCTGACCCAACGATCATTGCTAGGTATATACCCCCAAAAATACAAATCATTTTGTTGCAAAGATACATGCACGCATGTGTTCATTGTATCACTATTCACAATTTCAAAAACATAAAATCAACCCAAATGAGCATCAATAATAGATTGGATAAGGAAAATGGGGTACATATACACCATGGAATATTATGCAGCCATACAAAAGAATGAGATTATGTCCTTTGCAGGGTCATGGGTGGAACTGGAAGCCATTGTCCTCAGCAAACGAACACAGGAACAGAAAACCAAACACCACATGTTCTCACTTGTGAGTGGGAACAGAACAATGAGAATACATGGGAACAGAGAGAGGAACAACATTGTGGCCGTTGGAGAGTGGGGAGGGAGAGCATCAGGCTAAATAGCTAATGCATGGAAGGGTTGATACCTAGGTGATGGGTTGATAAGTGCCACAGATGACCATGGCACACATTTACCTATGTAACAAGCCTGCACATCTTGCTCATCTATCCCAGAACTTAAAATTAAGTTAAATTAATCAAATCATAATTACCCTATAAATATATGTACCTAGTATGTGCCCCAAATTAAAAATAAAACATTTTAAATTTTGCTGAAAAAAATAGCTTTTCATAAAAATACAAAAATGAACTTACCAAGTTAATATTCTACACAGAAATGGATTCAAGATTATCTTTTAATCATTATTAAACACTAGGAAATAGATTTTGCCCAGTAACCTCAACTTATTAGCCAAATTATTAATTGTATCTACCAAACGTGACATTAAAAAATTGTAAACACAAATTTCTTTCCTTTTTCAAAATGACAATACTGTTTTGTGTTGTTCGTTTTCACATTTTTTATTATATTATTTGAAATTATTTCACAAATATATAGTACATTTATTAATCTCCCACTTTTCATAAAGACAATTTTTGTCTAGTCAAGTTGATTGTATATTCCTTGGGATGATGGAATCCCCCAAAATTCAATTTTCTTTATTTCTGTAAACATCTACTGTGTTAATACTGAGTGACTTGCTTAGGGCTATCATCACAGTTGATATTTATAGAATGAAAGTAGATCATAGAGGAAAAAACACTTGGTTATTGAGTAGTTCACTCAAACCCTAAATTTTTATAATCATTGATAATGTTAAAACATTAATTATTTGCACCATTAATCATTGCAGGCACTACTTCCAGTAAAAGCATCCATTTCTTCCTAGAGTGGAACTCTTCATTCTTCAGCAGATGAGGTGTGGTGAGTGAACTCCAATTGGATTGTACTTAACAAAGACACACCATCCTGCCATGGCAGATACGCAGCATGACTAGTTCCTACACCAGGACCTTTCTGGTAAGCTGAATTATGATGTCTCTTGCTAGTTATTGTTTGACAATTGCACAGAAGGTTAAGTGGCAAAAAGAAGATTAGTGTTTTTGGACATTGGCTGTATATCATCAGCAATATTTCTGACAAATAAAACATCATTAGTTTGCCAAAAATTTTAATGAAATCATGATTAATAAATGCCTTTCAAAGGTCTACATTAAAGTCAGGGCATTTGGGTAATAAATGTAAACACGCAGACCCTTCTTTGCTAAAAGCTGTGTGTTTCACTTACATAGCTACACTGATTGATCTGTCCATTATTCTGATACGTAAATTTATCACATCAAGGGGGGCCATTCATTATGTGCATTGTATAGACAGGGAGCTCTAAAGAGGAAAATTTTTAGGAGAGCTATGAGGTTTTCAAAGTACTGAAATTCTTTCTTCATTATTTGCAAAATAATGCGATGAGATTTGAAAACATCAATACGAAAAACAAAACAAAACAAAACAAAAATCTCAAATCTTATGAATTTAATTCACTTGATATCATTTTGACACAGTCCTGCTTCAGGTAGCATTTCCTTTGCCCTCATTGTTTTCTTTCCTCATGAGGAGTCCACATGTTGTTAAACTTAAAGCAGTCAGAAGTGGGATTGTGTCCCAATTCTCATCAAATGAAAATTCTTTGGCTATATTGCTTTAAATGTAAACAGCAGTATGCACCATTACATAAAAGCTTATTGAATTAAGTGATAGATTTGGCATTCTTCTATTTAAAAAGTGAGGCATTGAATAGTATAACATATTTAATTTCAAATCATTCATTCCTGGATGTGGTCATCTGTATGATGCAATTCTACTGCTGTGTGTTGATGTAGTCTAGAACTCAGTAAATACATTTAACAGTTCCCATGAATATCTTATAAGAAAAACTGCATGCTTTCATTGAAGATAAAAACTGTTGTGATGAATGGCATATTCCTCTGAGTTTCTAATGTGTAATTGATTTTTGGAAAGCAAAGAATTTAAATATAACCTTCAGATAAACAGAGAAGGCAGTACTACAGAAATGCCTTTACATTTTTAGAGTTATATACAAAACAGATGACTGAGAATACAGATGAATTGATAGTAACAAATTTTATGCCTTCACAGTGTACAATCACGTACTAAATTTTTTGTTCTCATCAATATAATAATAATAATTTAAAAATCTTAAACGCTTTCTCAAAGTTTGTGAAAAATGCACTTACGACATTCTCATTTCAAATACAACCTTAAAAGTATATCTCCAGTCACGAATCAGTTAGTCTATTTCTATTTGATCTGCAGAAATAACGTGCCCCTTTAAAGAATCAAATGTTTGACACTGTTTTCTCAGAGATATTGTAAAAATTAAGTAATTGGAAATTGCATGTATTCATTTGAGAATAACATGTAATTTAGGTAAGTAAAGCTATCAAAAATTATACCATGAGATCATTTGTAAGATTATGTCTTATATCTTTGAGTAGCACTACAATCAAAAGATTACAACTGAGCAACACCATAGCATTAACTTAAACTTTTTTATTTAATCCCAAAAGTGGTTCTATATTATATTCCCAAAACTGCTTAATCGACTTTAAGGCTACATTTAGTAAATGTAGTCATTATTTTGGCTTCAAAAAGGCGTAGAGTAATTTGGAGGCTTCTAAAACTGATTTATAAATTCTATCTTAATACCTAAAATTGTTTTTCTTTTGGTTAAGCATTTTCCATTGCAACTGTATGACAAGATTCCAATGGATCCTACAACTCACCATTTACTGGGGATTATCAATGCACACAAAGACTATTCTGAATATTTCAAGTATTTTAATTTAGTATACATAAAATCCATCTTTCTTTATTTGCATCTATGGATAGTATTCATTTAGCTTTTCAATTCAAACAGTTGGTATCGCTCCTGCCCTTTTGGCCCACACGAGTTGTGCTTCCTTTCTGGCCTGCAGTGTTAAAGCACCTGAGTTTCTGAGAAAGGCTCTTCGAACCTTCACATAAGTATTTTTTTACTGAGTCTCTAGATGATTATATAAATTATTTCATGGTGACAGAGAAATTGACTCATTTTACCTGCAGCTTTGTCCATAATATTCATTGAATTTTAAGTAGCAAGGAGTCAATTTGATATCACTAGAATTTAAATGTCTTTAAAAATATTCTAATTTTCTTAGACACCCATTTTTAATCAACAAATATTTTTCACTTGAATCAATCATATCATTATGTGAGAAAATATATGTGAGTGGATCAAAGATTAGCCCATAGCCAAGATATTCGTGTCATTAATGACAGCATGCTAGAGCAGAAAGAGTGCCTTGAGATGTCACATTCCTAGGTTAAAGTTTTGTCTTGCTCCTTAACTAGGTAGCCTTGAGTAACAACCCTCTCTCTCTAAACTCTAGTATCCTACAAGGTGAGAGGTTATTTTTACCATCTTATCTCTAAAATACTTTTTAAACGGCTGATGTATAGAGAAAGATAACTTACTCTTCAATTAACATTTGAAGCAATGGAGCTGTATTAAAATTGCATAGAGTTTGCCTTTTCTTTACTAAAATAGAATTGTAGTATGTTAACTAAAATGCAATCTTGAAAATAAATATAACAAATTAAAGACTAGAAATAGTTCTTTCTTTATACTTACTAAGCTAACAATAAACCAGAAAGCAATGAGGACAGTTAAGCAGATAAATTATTGATTTTTTCCTCCAATTACATTAGGTCTATTCTGTACATTCACTCTCCTAAATGAATATGAATATGATTTCCCAAAGGCATTGTTAACAAGATTTAAGGGAAAGGTTTCTATATCATTACACTAACAGGATTTGCATTAGCTGACAGCTGTGACACATAAGTTAAATAAAACTTTATTGATATGTTAACACACTATACAAAGCACAACAAACAATGGATTTTGTTAGATGGACAAAAATAATAAATATTTGTTCTGAATCAAGTGTTTGCATTTACTAGAGAAATATTCTTGTCTGATTTTTAATTTTTGAACATATGCTTTATAACAGCAGTAAGCAAATGAATTAAATGTGAAACTTCAGTCATTATGAAATAGTTGCTTTATATATATAAAGGATTGTCTGGATGGATAGTTAAAAGCTTACAATGAAAACTAAAGAGAATATGAGAAGACCTTATTCATCCTGAGTCTGTTATTAATGAACAGTGTTTTTTATGTAAATTATATACTCTTTTTCTCCACTTTTGATTGTCTTATTATTAAAAATAAGATTTCCAAAGGCCTCTGCAAACTATAAAATTCCATAGTACCATCATAATCTAAAACTGAGAAGAATCAAATTGCCAAGTAAGAATAATTTAAATAGAAAATAGCTTAACACAGAAATCATCTTGTTGACAAAATGTTCATGTATTGGTTGTTGTCTCCTTTTGCTTTTCAGCAATTTAGTCAAAAATGAGTCATGCTTTTATGTAAAACATTATGAACAGCACATTTTATAAAGCAAAATGAAACAACTCTAGCAACACTCTTCAATGAATTGCTCATGAAAGCAAATCAGGGGACTTTATTTCTGATAGACCCATGAAATAGTACTTCACACATTCAATGAAACACTTTCTATTTGAGCTCGATAAGCTATCAGATTGCTAAGAGTTTTCTTGAGTTAACCTCAGGAAAAGCTACAGTTCAAGAAAAGGCACTTACAAAAAAAGGGGAAAGTCTTTTGACACTGGCAATTATTATGCTATAAAATCAAAGGCCAGCCTTCTACACATCAACAGAGAATGAGATGGTAAAAGTGACAAGCTTTGCCATTAAGTAGAAGACACATCAATTGACAACAGAAATAGAGGTTATGGGGTTGATAGCTCTTGTATTGCAGCTGATAGATACAGTTTGGAGAAGTGATGCAGAGTCAACTGTTCTCCCTAGAATATGAGGAGCCAAATATAGGTAGAGATGAGATGGTAAGTAATTTGGCATGTTTCAATTATGACATATGACATATCTTTTTCTTTCCAAAATCATGACGTTGACAACTGTTAGTCTGTAAATTTTCTATTCAAATAAAACCATTTTCATAATCTGCAATGGTTTCCTAAACATTTCAAGCTATACATCACCTAACTTGAAATTTAGAAAGAAAATAAAATGACCACCACTCTTAAGTGAACATAGACCTGTAGGCATTTATAATCATTTCAAGTAAATTCATATATATATTCACATATAAATATAAATAAATTCAAATATAAATATGTAAATTCATATATAAATAAAACCAAATATACAAGCATTTTGTTCATTGCAAATATTTATTATTTTTGTTTGTCTAAATAATTATTTGTTGTACTTGTAGTTTAGTTTTAACATATCGATAATAAAATAAAAATTCATAAATAAATTATAAATATACATGCAATTGAAGGTATTTTATTACCTCATGAGTAGACTGTCTTTGTTTTTTGCTTAAAAATTAGTAACGGTTTGTTCAGAGGATCAAAGAACAGAAAAAAGTATAGTACTGATTTCATCCGTATTAAAATCTTGTTTATCAATTACCTGAGGGCTAAATTTAAAAAGGAATGTAAATGCTAAAAGTATAACAGTGACTTGGTTATATTATAAAAGAAACACCACTGAAAGTTTCATTGAACAGGTGAAGTGGCATTTCTTTGTAATATTTTCCAATGTGCCCTACTTGTCAATCATTGACAAAAAAGGGAAATATGAATGTGGCAATCACTACAGCACTGACATTTTTCAGAGTCACATTTAAAATCTGCAACACATAATCACAGAAAGGAAGCTTGTGACTCACTATATTGTTTATATGATTATCTGCTCATTAATTCCACATATTATATTTTATATATGTATGTTTTCATACATGCAAAACAAACCAAAAGTTTTCAAAAGTATGACCACAAAAGGGGTTATTGCAATATTTACGTTGAAGGAGTAGGGCAAAATGCCTAACATAGGTGCAGTTCATCTTGTTTTAGTATGGTATTAGTCTTCTTTGACAATGTTTTGAGTATTTAGACTTGTTGTTTTATAATTAGGTAATTTGAAGCAACAATGACATTTTGTGATAAAGAAAGCAAGAAGCAATGTAAGAACAATAATTTATTTGCATGTACATCGTAATTGGTAAAACACATTATTTCATTTATTTATTACCAAAATTGTGTGAGATAGTAAAACAACTTTTGATCTTTTCCATTTCACAGATTAGGACCCGCATGTTTGCAAGGTTGTGATCCTGAGATTTAAAACCTGTTAATTAGTAGATCCAAGCATAACTATTTACTCCTGTTGTTGTCTCCACTTCTTCGCTGTTCTCCACACTCCACCAATAATTCAACTCACCTGAAGTACTCTGTGTATGTGCATAGACTCTCTCCCAGACTAATTAAGTAAGAAACTCTTGGGGTGAAAGGTAGTGATGATTTATTTAAAGCTCCACAGGTGATCCATTCATTAAGGACAGGGTTAAGAACCAGACCTTCATACCAACTATTCTGACACCAAATTTCTGCCTCTTTCTACCTTCCCACAATGCTTTTGATAAACAACACCTGAACATAAAATAAGCCTACTTGGTCCAAAAATGCAGCCTTTGACATAAGATAGCACAATGGCAAACATTATCAGTTTTAGGCCGGGCGCAGTGGCTCAAGCCTGTAATCCCAGCACTTTGGGAGGCAGAGGTGGGTGGGTCACGAGGTCAACAGATCGAGACCATTCTGGTCAACATGGTGAAACCCCGTCTCTACTAAAAATACAAAAAATCAGCTGGGCATGGTGGCGTGTGCCTGTAATCCCAGCTACTCAGGAGGCTGAGGCAGGAGAATTGCCTGAACTCAGGAGGCGGAGGTTGTGGTGAGCCGAGATCGCGCCGTTGCACTCCAGCCTGGGTAACAAGAGCGAAACACCGTCTCAAAAAAAAAAAAATCAGTTTTAGAGGCAAGCAGTGTAAATTTCAGTATCTGTTTGGGGACTTACTAACTGTATGAACTTGGGTGAGTTTTTAATGTCGCTGTATTCAACTGTTATTATTAAATGAGTTAATTCATGTTTAGATCAGTACTTGGCAAACAAATATTTAAAAAACAACACAATCATGCTGTTATGGACTAAATGTTTGTGTGCACCTAAAACTCATATGTTGAAACCATAACCCTCAATAAAATGTTACAGTATTTGGAGGTGGGGGAGCCTTTCGTAGGTAATTCATTTTGGATGAACTCATGAGAGTGAGGCTTCTGTGATGGTGTTAGCATCCTTGTAAGAAAAAGAAGAAAGACCAGATCGCTCCCTTTTCTCCATGTGAGGATACACTGAGAATGCCGTCATCTTTAAAACAGGAAGGGAGTCCTCACTAGAACCTCACCATTTTGGCACCGTGATCTCCAACTTACAGCCTCCAGAACTGTGAGAAAGACTTTTCGTTGAGTTAACCATTCAGGCTGTGGTATTTTCTTGTGGCTACATGAGCTGATTAATATGCATACTGTATAGCTTTGAACATACTTGAAAATAATTTAAAGTCAGAATTCTAAACCAGAAGAATATCTGGACAGTCTAAAATTCTTAAATTTATACCAGATCACAATAGGAGAATTTTTAAATTTCTCTAATAAGAACCCAAATCCTTCCAATTTTCAACTTAAAGAATCTATTTTTCTTTTGCCATCAAATTTATCTGCAAATTACAAGCCTGTGCTCATGTACCTACTGCTCTCTGAAAGCTGCTTTGCTCTTCATGTTTATCTCAGACTCTCTGTATAATTACAGAACTGTGGAAGGTGTTTGCTTATGTGAAAAGCAGAGTGTATTTGTTAGAAGAACTGCATGATTAAGGAATAATAACTGAGTAATTGGACACAATTGAGAATCCTATGTTTAGATATTTATTGGAAACATTATTTGAGATGACTTTTGAATAATCAATACATTATTCACAGGAAATAATCAAAAAAACATTTATAAGAAAATAAAACTGTGTTTTTACTCATTTATTTATCAATATTTATTTTAAGTTCCAGGGTACATGTGTAGGCTGCGCATGTTTGTTACATGGGTAAACATGTGTCATGGTGGTTTGCTGCATAGATCAACCCAACACCCAGGTATTAAGCCTGGCACCCATTAGCTGTTCTTCCTGATGCTCTCCACCACCCGCTTCTTTGACAGGCCCCAGTATGTGTTGTTCCTCTCAATGTGTCCATGTGTTCTCTCCAGACTATGTACATGGAAAAGACATTTACTTATGTTTTAAACAAATGAAAATTATTTCAATGTTATACAATAGAGTGGTTATTTTACAATTAAAATTCAACATCTTTGCTCTAACACCTATGGACAATTTTCTACTAATTAGAATTTTCTCTCTAATGTCCCTATCTGTTCTCAGAAACTTTTTTCTCACTCTATTCTCCAACTTCAAAGTTCTCTGGAAGAACATCACGTCATTTTATAACTTGATTTTTAACCTCACTTATAAACTCTATTTTTATTTTTTCACACAGAAAAATCTAATTCCTAGACTCTTTCTAACATCCACATATATGCTCAAGGCTTGTTTATTCACCTCTCAAGTTTCATTAAAGAAATCTATGAAACAATTAACCATGTATTTTTTAGAATCAAAAAAAATAATAAGACAGGTGAAATTACTTTTTTTTTAAATTTATAAGTATACACCCCACTCAGGGGCCATGATCTTCTATTTGTTATTGCTTTCATTTGTTTGATTGGATATGGGATTATCTACGCAGAGATAATGAAGTTGAAGTTCAATGTTTATAGTGTAGTCAGTCAATGCCTCTCTGGGAAAATTATTTATAAAATTTCTGGTCCATGATCAGTACAGAGCAAATGCTAATAATAAAATGATTTCTTGTGTGTGCTTGTTGAAGCTGCTAATCTGAGATCAGATTGGGCATTTTATTTCTGTTTGGCCATGTGTCCATGCTATGGAAGATTTCCTGACTAGCTTTGTAGAGTCCCCATAGACTCAGTCGGGAAGCAGCAATACTGCATGGTTAGCTTTTTGCTGTTCTTGGTCAGAGCTTGAGAGGCAAGAACTCTAAGGGCTGCTGCTTGTTACTTGTAAAATAAGTAACGTGTTCTTGGAAGCTCATGTAGCCAGTAACTATCTCCCACCAAATAAGATGCTATAGTATTTGCCAGCATCTCCCTTTCTAAATTCAGAGTTGCCATGTGCTTTCTTTGGAGAAATTACTGACAGGTATTTTCGTCTTCATTCCATCATGTCTCATCTTCAGACAACACTGAAAAATTTCCTAATATTTAACTATGTAAATGGTACCCTTTCAATTTAACAAGACAAATGCTTCTGACATTTTTATATATTTTTAGTTATTTTAATAGGAATCTGAAAGACAAAATTAGGAGTCTGCATTTTGTAGAAATTTTGCATTTTGTAGAAGTTTTGTAAAGGCTTATTAAAGAGAAATGTTTCTTATAGTCAGTTGCTTGACAAATGTATATACAGAAAATATTGAAACCTGGAAGACTGCAAGGAAGTCACAGGCCACTAAAGAGATACCTTAAAAAACCAAGAATAGTCATACATAGCACTAGCTAAATTAAATGAGGTTAATATCCTAGTTTCTGATAAATATACTAAATTCAACACAAGGCATTTTTATGGGGGTCCTAAGGCATGGTTCTCAGTACTTTAAAGGACTATAGCAACTTAACATATATTTATATTTATTTATAATCTAGCACATAAAACAAAGATTTAAATAATTATGAGGCAAACGTTATATGGTGTTTTAAATTCTATGGTTGTCAAGAAGGAAGTACCTTATGCCTAGTTTGAGTGATTAGTTTAAGCTCCTAGAGACAGTAATATTTATGACAACAGTAAATTAGAGGTGAGATGTAAGCAGGAGGAGAGAGGTGAAATTTAGATGAGGGAAACTGCAAAAGCAAAGACAGAGTCAAGTCTGGGCCAAGTACGTTTGAAATAAAGTCTATGAAACTTGCTAAAATTTAGATTATACAAAAATAGGTGAAGAACTTATAGGAAGATATGTTGGATGGCACACGTAGAACTGGAAAAGCTATTACCTGTCTTGTTGACAGCCTGTGATAAGTTCAATATTAACAACAAGTAGCATACACTGAATTGCTACTATAAAATTCGATTCAGAAGTGGTGTTGCATAAGGTTGGCTGGATTCAATATAAAAGCCTGCAGGCAAAACAGGGTATACACAGAGAGAAAAGAAGACAAAGATAAAACCATGGATCCTCTCAGTTAAAAGGAGCAAATAATCTAAATTTGAAAATATTTGGAGAAATATCATATTAAGAAAAGAACAAATACCGAGTTAAATGTCGGAACAGGACCTTTGACAGGTAATACTATTTGTGCTGAATATTTTGAAGAACAGTTTAAAGTTAGTATAATTGCTGGATTTAGAGAGTAAAATAAGTACAAAACATCTATTTAAAAAGAATTCAAAGCACATAAAACAAGAATTCTCATGATTAAAGTAAAATATGTGATTTCTTAAAAAGAGAAATTCACTGAAAACATAACTTAAAAATAAATGGGATGAATTTTCTATTAGATATGGTAAATGGGAGGCTAAAGGACTTAAATCTTTCAGAATTTTAAAAAAGCAAAAGTCTTCAAATTTAAAACAAACTGTAATTGGTGAACAGAGAAATGAAGATTAATCATTGCCTATGGAAATTCTAAGGAGACTCCAGTATACTAAAAATAAAGCTATGTAATATAGAATGCCTCCAACAAAATGATAACTTTACCTACTTTCCAAAGCAATTGAACAGGAAGATCATCACAGTGGTAATTTTAAAGTACAGAAAAATACATAATGATTTGCCCAGAATTTTATTCTCAGCTAATTTTCATTTCATAAAGAGAGGCAAGATAAAGACACTTGAAGATATACAAAAACTAAAAAAAGTTTAACATATATAACCTGTCAATAGAAGAAATAAAAACAAATATACTTTAGCTAGCTGAAAAAGTAAACCCAGAGGAAAAGCACATGAAGAATTTAAAAAGTAAGTATTAAAATTAATAAATATGTAGGTAAATTGAATACATCACTTTTAAGAAACAGAAAATGAAACTAAATTACACATACACTTTTAATTATAGCATTTCTGTTCTACCACATAAATGAAATAACAATGTTGACAGTTTATAGAGGAGGAAATATGGCTTTTGGTGAGCAAAAAGAGGGTTAGATTAACAAGAAACTTAAAATTTGGCAAAGGAGAGAAATAGCTTGTGGTTCAGTACTAATAACATGAATAGTAAAATAGCAACCTCAATACATTTGAGAATCATTGCAACATAATCTACAATGTTCGACAACAAAAAAGCAATAGTAGAATTAATAATACTAATATTTAAACATCTACTTAATTTGCAGAATCAACTCATGTCAAAACACATTTATTTTTCAATTCTTTTAAAATATTTTCAATAGTTTTAGTGTTAGTATGTTTCTGTTTTTACTACGTCTATTCAAATATCTCTCATGGTGACAAAGTATAATCTTTGTCAAACGAAGCTTATTTCCAAAAGAAATGTGATGAGGAAATATAACTCTTCTATATGTCAAGGAAATGTGCTGGTAAAAACAAACACAATTTGTTATTTTAAGCATTTCATTCCAAATAGGAGTCTTTTTGCATGAGAAATCATTTGTTTTACTCTTAGGCAGTTGTGCACCCTGTGGAGAATGAATACATAGAGAATGTAACCTTTCTGGAGTCTTCATTTTAATCACACTCTTGCCTAAACTCCATTTTATTCCTCGGAGACATTAGTCATCCTTAAAGAATGCCTTCTTGTAATAAAGAATGCCTTCTTGTAATAAAAAATGCACTGCATTGGGTTTAATGTGTTGACTTTTGCAGATATTTTTGTTGGGAATATTGTATTCGAGAATAATGTAGAGTACTTTATAATCATGTTTATGTTAGGAACTCTGCAAATGAAGGGGGGTCACACAGTTGCCATCTGCAGGTTTTGCAGACATCTCACACATCTGTTATTGCTTCGTGAAAGGCATGACATGTACACATAACTTCCAAGGCTTTTGATTATTCACACAAGAAATGATCGATTAGCTGCTAAGAAAGTGGGTTGAAAAAATCTTCTCCTGAGGAAAGCAGAGCAAGAAAAGAGCATTTTCTCAACCATCAATATATCTATGGGCAACAATATTTAAGGAAATGCAGGCTAGAGTACAAGAAAATAACCACTGTTACTCCTTACATTGATTTTTTTTTCAAGTAGTTATAAATATTTGACCTCCACCCTCATCACCAATATTTCTATTTCTGTTAAGGTTAAAGTTTTATCTTTCCCAAGGTAAATCAGTTGGTGGGAGCATCTGATACAGCTTTTGCATCATCCTACTTAATCTCTGTAAAGAGGCATCACAGTGCTTGAGTCAAATGCTTAGCTCCTTTACAGAGAGGATTCAGAGAAAAGTAGTTTATAATCTCTGCTCCCATCATCATATTGCCTTTTCCTTTGCAGCCCCTCTCTGCTCATCTGCTTCTTTACCTTGGGTATTGCTGTGATTACATCATACCCACCTGGATAACCCAAGATTATCACCCAAACTCAACATCATCAACTTAATCTCATCTGCAAAATTGCTTTTGTCATGTAAGATAACAAATTAAAAAGTTGATATTTGGAAAGCCATATGTAGCTATACCTTACTACTTAAAATCACTGGTCTAGAAAGTAGGTATTTTATTTTCACAGGCAGCAGATTCAATATAAACCAACTGTCTATTCTGAACTTAGAATGCAATAAAAACAGCACAGATATCTGGACATATAGGTCTTGTACTTACATAGTGCTGTGTAACTTACATAAATGTATGTATTAGAAGGAAAGGAATACAAATCAATTAGCTCAGCTAAGTGTTAGAAATCTTGACAAAGAAGAGCAAACTAAACCTAAAATAAGAAGAAATATTACAAATTAGAATGCTACTCAACAAAATTGAGGAAAATAGAGAAAATAAATAGAAGCAAAAGCTACTTTTTAAAACATCGATAAAATTTATAAAACTCTAGCCAGGCCATTCAAGAAAAATGTTAAGGACACAGAAATAACAAATGTATATTAAATAAGCCTTCTCTATTCATACTTGTATTTTAAAAGTTTAATAAGGGAATAGTATAGGCAACTCTATGCACACAAATTTAAAAATATAGATGTGATGGGCAAATACTTTGAATGGCATAGCTACCAAATTCATATAAGGAGAAATAGATATTATGGGTAACTCTTTATCTACAAAATAGTTATCAATAATTGACTGCCTTCCAAATAGAGAACACCAATTACAGGTTTCATTGATGAATTCTTTAAACATTTAACAAGAAAATATATTTTTTTGTAATCTTCTAAAAAAATAAAAGCAGAAGGATCAATCCTTACTCATTCTATAGGGCCAACATTACCCAGATAAAGTTGTTAGAAGAAAGAAAACTACCAACTGGTATCTCACAGAAAATACAGGCAAAAATTCTCAACACATCCATAAATGTATGAAATAAATTATATAACAAGATCAAGCGGGATTTATTCCTGGTATTCAAGGTTGTTTCACTATTCATACTATATCCATGTAATCTACCATGTCAGTATGTTTAAGAAGAAAAAATTTATCATATTATCATATCCACTGATGAAAAGAAAGCAGGTGGCAAAATACTGCATCCACTAATGATATCATGATAAAATTTTCACAAATATTCAGTTGAGAAAAAATATCTAGCAGTTCTCCTTAAAACTGTCTATGTCATTGAAACCAGGGAATGTTTGAAAAACTGTCACAGATAAGAGAAGACTAAGGGGACATGATGACTAAGTGTAATGTGGAATCCTGGATGGAATTCTGGGACAGAAGAGGAACATTAGGTAAAATTAAAGAAATCTGAATAAAACAGACATTACAGTTAATCTGTATATATTAGTATTGGTTTATTAATTGTAACAAGTATGCAATACTGATGTGAAGTACTAAGAGCAGGAAAAACTGCATGTGAGGGATATACAAATTCTCTGTACTATACTTCACAACTTTTCTGTAAATCTTAAGCTCCATTAAAAATTTAAAAATTTTATTTAAAAACAATCATCAAAAAATTGAATGTGTTCATATATTTCTCCCAATATTTTTTTCAAAAGAATACAATTTCTGCCACAAATATAACTGGTGTTATTTTGGGGAATGTTGAGGATACTCATTAATTTGGAAGAGTAAGGAGAAGAGTTGAAAAGAAAATATTAAGTACCCATATTGCAACTTACAAATATAATTTTAGAAATTTGAAACCTGTTGAAAAATCAGGTTCTAATTTAGCCTTTAAAATATTTGTCCTTACAAAAAAAGAACTGGAAGATTTGTACTGTCCCATAACATTTTTTAACCTGAAAATTTCTTTGCCTTTTATATTAAGATTTTAAATTATTTTTAACCCTAAACAGATTCAATGAATGCATGACTATTAAAGTAATATGTATTTATTTCAAATAATTCTTTTTAGCATAGTAAAAGTGTGTGAGTGTGTATTTTGGCAGAAATGTAGCAACTCAGAATAAGGAAGAAGTCATATATCTTCCATATGCTCCATGAATAAAAAAATAGTTTAGCTATGGATAAATTATCACTTCATTTCATTTACTCTCCTCTCTTCAATACAAGAGGCACTAAATAATTCTTTTTCACATACTCAAAGGTGGTGCGTGTCTGTGTGTGCGTGCCTGCATATGTGTATTTATTTGAAACATTGGAGTGACTTTTGTTTCCATTTGATACCTTATAAATAGGATGCATTTAAGATATGCTAAACAGTACTATTTTATTGAGAAGGACACACAGGCTGCTTACTTGAACACTGTGAATATTGAAGACAGGAGACTAGCATTGTGGTTTGTCTTGTTTCCCAACATTACTTTTCAAGAAGTTAGCAAATGAGGATAGATATCTTTAAAATCAAAGTCGAATCATCTTATGAGTTAATCCTCTCAACATAATCCAGCAACAATTGTTGTCCCTGCTTATATTAAAATATTCTCAGTGGTTATAAAGTGCATTACCTTTCAAAGAAGCAAATTTATCTTTAGACATTTCTGCAAGTTAGAAAATCTCTCCTAAATCTTGGACTGAGTTATCTTACTCTTAGTCTCTCCCTCCTTTGTCTATGATTCTGGGCTGCACTTTAAAAAAGAAAAAGAAGAAAATTCTAACCTTTTGTGCCTTGGTGTCCTCTGCAATTCATCATCTTGATAACTGTCCTCAGAATGCTTTCTGAAGTGTCCATATCTATAAGGAGGTTAAGGACAGAGAATAGATTTATGAAATATGCTATAAATTCTGAAAATTATGAGAGTGTTTTTTAAGGAGCAGATTTTGAAGATGACTAATATTATACCCAGTTTAAGTTCATTGTAGTAATGTCACTCTTTAAGAAATAATACTGAAGTAACAAATTATCTATGGTTTTAAAGTCCTATGGGCACATTTAACAATCGTTATTATCTATAATTTTTAAATTAGAAATTTTGATTGACACAAAGTATAGGTATGCACATTTCTTGTACATAAATGTAACTTTATTGTCAAAAAAATAGCCTATACTTAGTTATTTTTATAAAAATTGAGACTATAAAACAGATGACATATTTTAAAATGATTTAAAAATTACATATTTACTAGATAATACATTTGTTAAATTTTAGCTAACGTATAGCAATCGGTATATTTGTTTTTCAGAACACTCATGAAAATATTAACTTTGAAGTACTTTAGCTTTCTTTCTTTCTTTCTTTCTTAAAATGCGTCTTAACAGGGCATGGTGGTACATGCCAGTAATCCCAGCTACTTGGGAGACTGAGGCAGGAGAAATGTTTGAACCTGGGAGAGGGAGATTGCATTGAGTTGAGATTACACCACTGCACTCCAGCCTGGGTGACAGAGCAAGACTCCATCTCAAAAAGTAGAAAATGTGTCTTGGTTACTTGGATCTTTCTCTTCCATGTATGTGTAGATAGATAGGTAGGTAGGTAGGTAGGTAGATAGATAGATGATAGATAGATAGATAGATAGATAGATAGATAGATAGATAGATATAGATAGATCGTATGTGTTTTTAGATAGAGTTTTTAAAATTTAACAACTTTATTAATTTCTCCATGTTTTACTTTTCTTAGTCATATTTATCTGCAATTTATGGCAATAACAACCACAGTAATTTGTCACATAGTAATTACTTTTCTCAAACTTGAAAGCTTTATTAGAGGCAAACAGCATATTTAAAACAGAAATTGAAAGTTGAAAAAAGAAAGAAAGAAAGAAATTTTGGTGTGACTGGTTCTACAAAACACTACGGATTAATTTTTAGTTTCACATCATAAACTTTATATCTGGACAGAGGAATTCATTGTGTTGCAGGTTAAGCAACATTAAATTTTAAAACACCACCATGATTTCATCCTATGAGCATTTGCAAAACTTTTATATTTTAGCCCAGTTGCATATTTAATGGCTTATACTCTACTAGGCAGCAGCAGCATTATGAAACTTCTGAATAATTGAGGTCTATGATAATGAAATATAGGAATGTTATTAGGATTTTTCATTTTTTATTACAGTCAATTAGACACTGATATGCTAATAACTTTTGAGATTGTACATTTATCTGCTTAAAAGAGCAGGCAGGAAAAAAAAATTATCTGTGTTCTCAGCCATAGACAAGAGAAACATTCACAACCAAAATTTCAAACATCTTGTTTACTCAGCAGATTAAGGGAACTCTGGTGACAAGAGGGACAAATGTTTTAGCTGTTTTTCACGATGCCTCTTAAATAACGTTAATGAATGCAACATGTAAATTACTACTTCTAGTAAATCTGTACCTTTCTAGAAATTTATGCCTTCTCAAGTAAAACACAGACATATGACTTCAAGGCAAAATTTGGGGCTCTCAGGGTTTTATTTGTCTGCAATTGTAGTTTGCAAAAACTATGTATCAGTATTACGTAATTGCTAATGAATTAGCTAACCATCTATATCTTTAAATTTTATAGAAAAAATTGGCTTTTATTAATCTGCTTATTCATCAGGTCATATTATAATCTGGCTATCTTGAAATAGAGTCCTTTCTGGCCATCTTGAAATTGGTTCCTAGTGATTTAAAAGTCTGAGCCTCATTTTGTGTTTTCTTGCTTTCTTTCCCCTGTTCTTGACTCAGCCTTCACTGGATTAGGCTGGCCCATCCACTCATTCTATCACCTCTCTGTCAGCCACAAAGAAAGCCACACATTTTAGCTGATTTGTTTTCATATACTTCAAATTCTGGGGTACATGTGCAGAATGTGCAGGTTTGTTAGCTGATTTTTAAAGCCATTCCTCAGATCTTCTCCTATCTTTGGTCAAGATATGGACAGAAGGCAGAGAATTTCTGGGCATAAGAGAGTAGGTCTGTGGTGAGGGTCCTACCCTCAAGCCAAAAAGCCCGAACCAGCAGCCCAGAGTTCGAACATACTCCCTGTCTTCCCACTCCAATGTTGACTTTTCCAGAACTACCCATGCCCCACTCCACCCCTCATCTCGTGCCTGTAAAAGCTGCAGAATCCTCTGGCAAAGGGAGGAGAGGCAGCTGGACATCAGAGAGACGTGCCTTACTTCAGAGGGACAGCTTGATGGTGTAAATTTGAAGAATCCCCGGAGACACCTGGACTTCAGGGAAAGATTATCTTCCCTCTCTGTCTGCTTTTCAGCTCCTCTTCCCTCTGAGTGTCACTTCCATCCGCAATAAAATCCCGCACGTTTACCATTCTCCAGTTCATATCATTTCTCCTGGATGCCTGGCAACAGCTCAGGTGCCCTGAGTGCGGATGCAAAAGGCTGCCACACTGACCTGCCCGCGCTGGCAGAAGGCAGCCGCGTTATGCTAAAAGGCAGAGGGGTCCACTGAGCTGTTAACGCTTAAGCCATCCACCGATGGCAGAGCTAAGGGTACTGTGACACTTCCTCTGGGACTTCGGGGGTCGTGGGCACCTCCCCGCCAGATGCTGCTGTGGGGCCTGTACAGAATTCACTCTTGCAGGTGCCCAAAAATGCTTGCCCCAGCTCCTGCACCTGCTCACCTGTGCTTCCCCTCCCTCGAGGGGTGGAGCGTAGCGGCTCCAAGTGAGTGGAGTTCGCTTCTGCTGGCGCCAAAACAGCTGGTTTGTTCCAGCACCCATGCGCTCCGATTCGCACCCTCAAAGGGTCAGGGAAATATCCTGACTGATCACCACAGGCTTTGCTTTACACTTACCCTGAACTCAGCTTCACACATTTACTCCAGTATCATTGATTCTTGCCTTCCAAATGGGCCAGCTCTGAACGTTAGTTATTCACAATGACGTATCTGAATCCATCTGTCCTTAACTCTACTACTATTTATAAATTTTTGAAACAATACTAATTAGCATTGATTATGGACTTTTTACTGTACTAAGTGCTGTGACTTCATTAATGAACAAGCTTAGCACCAAGAAGTCTATGATCTCCTTGAGAAGATCAAACAAGTCAAAATAATTAGGATTCAGTGTGTTAAGTAGTCATGGAATTAGATCAAATCCAGTCATAATGAAGTAAGGAAAGGGTTGTCTAAGCAATTTGTTTCATAAGTAAAGGAGAATGAGAGCCAGGCACAGTGGCTCATATTTATAATCACAACAACTTGGGAGGCTGAGGCCAAAGGATCACTTGAGGCCAGGTGTTTGATATCACTTGGGCAACATAGTGAGACTTGTCTCTGTAAAAAAAATACAAAAATAAAAAATGAGCTGAGTGTGGTGATACGTGCCTATTGTCCCAGCTACTTGGGAGACTGAAGTAAGAGGATCACTGGAGCCACAGACGTCAAGGATACAGTTAAGCTAGGATTACACCACTGCACTCCAGACTGGGTGACAGAACAAGACCTGTCTCTAAAAATAATTATGTTTAAGTAATAAAAAAAAGAGAGACTGAGTTGTAGCTATCCAAGAAAAACAGGATGTGTGTATTAGTTTGCTGGGGCTGCTGTGAGAAAATACTACACACTGGTAGCTTATACAATAAAAATTGATTTTCTCGTAATTCTGAGGTTAAAAAGTCAAGATCGAAGTGTTGGCAAATTTTGTGTCTTTTGAGGCCCCTCTCCTTGGTTTGCACATGACCCCCTTCTTACTATGTGCTAATAAGACAATTACTCTGTGAGGGCATCCCTAGGGTCTCCTTCTCGTATAGAAACATCAGTAATATTTGATTAAAAAGTATCTCCCTAATGGCCTTATTTCAACTTAGTCACCTTCTTAAAGACCATATCCCAAAATGTGGTCCCATTCTGAGGTACTGAGAATAAAGACCTTAACATATAAAGTTCATAGGAGACAAAATTTAATTCATAGCGATGAGCATGGGGTAGAAAGCTTAGTTTAATCAGAAAATGCAGTGCCCCAAGGAAAAAGAATGTAGACGACTGCATGACATTTATTATAGCTAGAGAGTAGATTTGGAGAGAGGTCACAAAATGCAAGTTATGGTTTATGGCAAGCTGGACCAGATTATAAAGGTTTTCAAGGCAAGTGGTTACTAAAATCCATATTCTTCTCTTTTTCCTGAGCACACAGTCGGCTAGGCTCTTTGTTAGATGTTGTTGTGGAACTGACTTCCAGCCAATAGAATGTGAGTAAAATGTGTAAGTATCATTTCTAAGCTTTTAAAAAATGGTAGTACCTCACTTATCTCCTTCCTCCCTTCCTCTCTCCCTTCCTTCCTCCCTTCCTCCTTCCCTCCCTTCCACCTTCCCTCTCTACCTTCCTCTTTCCCTCCCTCCCTCTCTTCCTTCCTTCCTTCCTTCCTTCCTTTGTTCTAATGGCTAGAATCAGATTATGAAGGCAATGTAGTACATGGCAAAACCAATAAAGAGAAGGAATGTGGGTCCTTGAATTAGTATGTAGAAGGGAACTGTCTTAAAAATCAGTAATATCCATGTGGCTGATACATAAACAAAAAAAATAACGTCTTCTGTTACTGAGTCATTGGAACTTTGGGGTGTTTATTTGATACTATATCTGACTCTACTCATATATATCTATATAATTATTCAATTTTTTAAAGACATTTTGAGAAATGTCTTTAGGAGTTTTAGAATATTTAAGGGGGCAGTGACCTCATCATATCTATGAATTAGAAACTAGCCACAGTGGGAAGTGCGGATTAAAGGGAAAAATTGCAATCTCAGTAACCATCATGAAATTCTAGCAGCCTGACCCAGTGAGTGGAGATTAAGAAACAGTGAATAGAAGACGAAATATTTTATTATAGAATCTATTTTCTGGCAACAAATTATTTATAATGTGGGAGAAATTCTAGAAGGAAAGAAGGATTCTTGGGTGATATCCAAGGGTCTATATTGACAACTGGTTGAATTGGATCTTGTGTGATAAAAGCTGGAGAAGTAGGTATAATGTATTCAAATTTGAGCTAATTTTAGTGTCCACAGATCTTGTCTGTGGAGATCTGAGTAAGTTTGAGGTACAAGTCTGGGTTTATAGATAGATATCCAGAGAGAGAGAGAGAGAGAGAGAGAGAGAGAGAGAGAGAGAGAGAGAGAGAGAGAGAGAGAAAGATAGATAGATAGATAGATAGATAGATAGATAGATGATAGATACATAGATAGATGATAGAAGAAAGATAGATAAATGATAGATAGATTAGATAGATGACAGATAGATAGATAGATAGATAGATAGATAGATAGATAGATAGATAGATAGATAGATAGACAGACGAATGGAAGCTTTGTTTTGGGAATTGATTCACAAGTTTATGCAGATAAGGAGTCCTACAGTAAGCTATAGAACCAGCAAAGTCAGTGATGTTAATCATCCTGTGTCTAAAATCCTGAGAACCAAGAGATCCAATGGTTCTGGAGCTTGAAGGCCCAAGAAAGAGGAGCTTTGATGTCAGAGGGCAGGAGAAAATGGGTGTGCTCAAGCATAAGAAGAGAGAGAGACAGAAGTTGCTTTTCCTTCAGCTTTTCGTTCTTTCTGAGCACTCAATTGACTAGATGATACCCACCCACATCAGTGAGGTGAGATCTTTTTTACTTGGTCTACTGATTCTAATGCCAGTCTCCCCTGAAAACACCCTAATGGACACAACCTGAAATTATGTTTTACCAATTACTGGAGCATCCCTTAGTCTAGCCAAATTGATACCAAAAAATTAACTATTATGCACACATACAAAGTTAATGGAGAAAACTACCTTTGCAACACTTCCAACAGTAAACAGTACCTTCATTATTCTGCCTCTGTCCTTTTTCATGTGTTTGTTTGTGTGTGTGACTGTGTGTGTATTTGCATGCACATATAATTCAGACAGCCTAAGAAAATTATTTAAAAACTGTTAGTTTGATTTTATTTAACATGAATTTAATCAATCTGTATTATATTTGAAATTTTCGAAATAATATTTTCTTTTTAAATTATAGTTTAAATTCCGGGGTACATGTGCAGAATGTGCAAGTTTGTTGTGTAGGTATACATATGTCATGGTGGTTTGCTGCATCCATTCCCCCATCATCAACATTAGGCATTTCTACTAGTGCTATCCCTCCCCTAACTCCCCACCCCCATGACAGGCCCTAGTGTGTAATGTTCCCCTTTCTGTGTCCACGTATTCTCATTGTTCAACATCCACTTACGAGTGACAACATGCAGTGCTTGGTTTTCTGTTCTTGTATTAGTTTGCTGAGAATGATGGTTTCCAGCTTCATCCATATCTCTGCAAAAGACATGAACTCATCCTTTTTTATGGCTGTATAGCATTCCATGGTGTATATAACACATTTTCTTTATACAGTCTGTCATTGTTGGGCATTTGGGTTGGACCCAAGACTTTGCTATTGTAAACAGTGCCGCAATAAACATATGTGTGCATGTGTCTTCATAATAGAAAGATTTGTAATTCTTTGGGTGTATACCCAGTAATGAGATTGCTGGGTCAAATGGAATTTCTATTTCTAGGTCCTTGAGGAATCACCACACTGTCTTCCATAATGGTTGAATTAATTTACACTCCTACCAACAGTGTAAAAGCATTCTTATTTCTCCATATCCTCTTCAGCATCCATTGTCTCCTGACTTTTTAATGATCACCATTTTAACTGGCATGAGATGATATCTCATTGTGGTTTTCATTTGCATTTCTCTAATGACCATTGATGGCAAGTTTTTTTTTCATATGTCTTTTGGCTGAATAAATGTTTCCTTTTGAGAAGTGTCTGTTCATATCCTTTCATAGAAAGAGTATTCTAATCCATAATATGTTATACATCTCAATTTATTTAGGTCCTATTTAACGTATTTTAATCAACTTCTGTAATAGTTTTTGTAACAGTCTGTACACTTCTGTTAGATTTATTTTTATTATCATTGCTGTTATAGCAAATAGCCTTTTGATTTTTAATAATATTTACTTATTTCGGTTTATAGAAACGCAATTTTTCTTCATGTTATTTTTGCAACCAGAGTCTATGAGAAACTCTCCAATTCTAATAACTTATGTATAGTGTTTTCTGAGTTTTTGTAAAAACAATCATATTACTTGTACATGATAACATGTACAAAAAGTTTTCACACTTTTGCAATCTTTGTATCTTATTACCTATTAGCCTTTAGGTAGCATTTCTAATGCAATATTAAATATAATTAGAAATCCTTGCTTTTCTCTGGATCTTGAGTTGTCATTCTTTTAATATCTCATGATTAAGTATTATATTTGCTCCAAATTTTTGAGGATACCCATATTGTTGGAAAATACTCCTAGCTGCTGGTGAAAACATATCTTTCCCTACTGTATGGGAACAAAGTTTGACTGCATTTTCTACAATCTTGCAGTTCATTAAGTTAGGTAACAAATCCCAGAAAAAGAAGCTGATTAAATGCAATGCATATATTTTCAAGATTGTCTAGTAAAATTTCTCGAGGAACATAAACTTTTCCACACTCTTTGTCCCATTCTAAATACGTTTTCAGGGATGGCCATACAACCCAGATTGTCTGGGACAATAATAGCTTCCACCTGGCATCCTAGAAACATTACTACTGGTTTTCCCTGTCACTCTTAAAGAGGTCTCATTTTAAATAATACGTTATATGATCATCGTATTTAAAAGCCACATGATGAAAGGTAAAGCAATTCACCACTGAGGTCTCTAAAGGAGAACTGCTTAACAATGTGAATCCATCCTGAACTGTTAAATGAGTTGGGAAATAAACATATTATTTTTAAATCTGTTATGTAATTTAATTTTCCTAAAAGAGTATCAGGCTCTGGAAATGTCCTTTGATTGGTAGATTAAAATTTTTATCACAGATGGTTTGAAATTTTATGAAAATATTATCTTTTCCTGTGTTCATTAGGTGAATATGAATGATTTTTCTTCTAACATGCTAGTGAATTACATTATTTAATTTTCTCTGTTAAATCAACCTTGCATTCCTGGAATTAATCCAACATTATTTCCAGGTTCATGATTCATACTGAAAATGTTTTATATACATAAGAATTTTACATTCATAACCATGAATGAGATTAACATGTAATTTTCTGTTTGGTAATGTCTTTACAGGTTTTATGTTCAAGATTGTGCTTATTTTATTTCAAAGTATTTCAAACTAGCAGTCATTCATTGTAACACATATCAGTTTTTTAATGGCTAGAACCATCTTATTTTTATCTGTACATGTGAAAATACCAAATGTCAGTAAATGCCATTCTTAATTAAAGTGATAATGAAGCATACTAGGTGGGCTTAAGTTCTGAAGGTTTCTACTGCATGATGATTTTAATGTTCTGTAAGATGCAGATTCTAAGATGCTTCCTAATTTAATATTCTCCTTTTCAGCTGATCTTCTTGAAGAAAACTTTTTCCAGAATAGACAAATTATGAACAACTAAGTATTTGTGTGCTCATGCATCCATCCTCATTATTTCTGTGGAGTAAGGTATTTCAATGAAAGATCAAAAAGGAGAATGTCTGTGGTAGAGAAAAGGAAATAGAGTACAGATACTAAGCAATATAACTACAAATGTGTTTCTGAATGAGGATCCTGTCTTCTCTTTGGTTCCACTGATGATTGAGATTTTTCATTTCATGTTATAAAAACAGTTAAGTTTGCTTATTAAAAATGCCTGCTGCTTGTTATTTTATCCTAGAAATAATTAAAGGGGCTTGACATTTTTTTAGACTGTTTTAAGCATCAGCCCACATTTTCTTAATATCTTTAGAAGAAGAGCAGCTTATAAAACTATTGCTAAGTTATGCATTAAGGGAGTGAACACTGCAGAATTTATTAATGACCACTTATATGGTTTGATATTAATGACCACTCAAGCCTTGCCTTGAATTGTAATAATCACCATGTGCTAAGGTTGGGGCCAGGTGAACATAATTGAATCATAGGGGTAGTTCCCCCATACTGGTCTCATGGTAGTGAATATGCCTCCCAAGATCTGATGACTTTGTGAATGGGAGTTCCCCTGCACAAGCTCTCTTGCCTGCCACCATGTAAGACATGACTTTGCTCCTCATTTGCCTTATGTCATGATATTGAGGCCTCCCTAGCCATGTGGAACTGTGAGTCAGTTCAACTTCTTTCTGTTATAAATTACCAAGTCTCAAGTATGTCTTTACTAGCAGTGTGAGAATGAACTAACACAACCACAGAATAGAACAAATAGACACAAATAAAGTATTTTATTTTGAGTTTCTTTCCTGCTTATCAACCTTTCAATTTCCTTTTTTTTTGTTTGGTTCCTTTTTGTTTCAATACCTTTGAAAAGAAAAACTCCCCTTGGCTTCTTAGGTGTGATTTATAACAAACATTAAGTTTAAAATTAGTTTTTTGTTGGAATTCCCTGAGAGTTAAGTCCCCTTAGGAAATTACTACCTTTACTTGAAACTTCATGGTTGGTAGCAGATGAATTATGGCTCAAAGAAAGGCATTCATTAAGAGAAAGTTGAGAAGGATTGGGAAAATCAAGTCGTCATAAGAAAAAAACTCTGATTCAATTTGTTCAACCAATATCTAAAAAGGTGAGTTTTCCCCTCTACACCAGAAAATGCATTTATTTTGGGAAAAAAATTAAAAAGGAAGAACATAGTTCTTTAACAGTCACATGCTTCCTTTATTTCCCTTGGGAGAAAGTGAGCAGGTTGCCCTAGAGAGTTTGATTCAGTGGCTTTTATAGTCTACTTAATGACAGATTTTAGAACCTCATTCAAGATAAAATGAGGCATGGATAAAGCTAAAAAGGAGACAAATGCAGACACTGAGAGAAATTACTCCTCAATTAATGTTTACCTGTAGTTGAAATAATTTATATCTAAGCAACTTATTTTTACAGTTGCAGAGTGACTAGGTTTTTTGTTGTTGTTATTGTTGAAAATAGGTGGATAATGCTTTAAATACATTCAGACATTATGAATTAAAATATAATTTAACCATAATTACCCTTTTAAAAAATCTTACAATAAACTAATTATAATGTAAACTTAGGTGAAGTTTTATCTTAGAATAAGGTAATAATCTTATGAAGCTATGCTACTACTGACCTAGTAAATAAATGTTTGAGAGTCATTAGTTTTGTTCACAGTGTTTTTTTTACCTGAATTTGAAATGGTACTCTGATAATGATCCTGTCATACCTTCACCTAGTTTTCTTGGGTTTAGTAATATTCTATAAATAAGCATAAAGAGTTTGGAATTAACTGATCTGAGGCTCGATATTTTATAATATGGTAAAGAATATATAGTACCTATCTTATTGTGATCATGTTTTGACTAGTTGAAATAACTAACTGCACTATCTGAAGAATTGTGCTTATTTAACACACAGAGAGAGAGAGAGAGAAAGAGAGAGAGAGAGCTCATTGTCTTATTTGCATGATCAGTTAATTCCAATTTGCTTTTCAGATAGAGTGTATATAGTGGCTAAAGGTTTCAAGACTATTACTATGCTTAGGTGGAAGTAGCAGATCAAGTGTCATGTGCAAAATGCTCTTAAAAAATGATAATCTAAATGTGAAATCTGACTTTCCTTCATTTTACTATCTCATATGGAAGGCACAGATTTAAATTTAAATATTAGTGATTTAAGAAATACAAAGCTTTGCCATTGCACATCTGACAATTAACTTAGATCTTCCCTTACCCAGTAGTGACTTGCCTTAATACTCATAATAAGAAAACTGTCTGGGCACTTATGAATGGGGATTCATTGTGGTCTCGAGTTTAGTTTGTAAAAGAGAGATCCCCAGGTGAATGTGTCAGTGACAGAAGCTTCTGAGATAAAAAATAAGCAGCTGGCATAAAAGATCCTGCATTAGAAGATAGAAGGAACATTTATGAAGATCATTTAACTGAGATGTTACAAGAAAATTAGAGGAGAATGAAGGTAAAGGGTAGAGTGACAGAAGTTTGGAGTGTATACTGGATACCAGGGCATTAGAATATACTTATTCTAGACCAGCCCTTCCCTGTATAGATGTGGTCTTTAGAAGGGGGAAATGGGTACCAAGCTATTACAATTTGGCCAAACACTAAATTAATTGTTATTTTGAAATTTCATAAAACCTAAAAATATTTTAATTCCTAAAGTTGAGAAATAGTTTCTCCTGAATTTTTATCCAAAGCATGACCATCTAGATTTCATCCTTATTCCTTTTCTCATCTCTCTCCTCAGAGCTTCTTTTGGAGAAATGTTTAAAATTTAAATGACTTCAGTCACTATTTATATAGACTGATGAATTCCTATATTACCTTGCCCGTTTTTCTCTCAGGTGTTTTCTATACATCTCCTCCTGGGCAACTCCAGTCTCCTCTAAACACATCTAAAGCTGAATCAGTCTTCTTAAACATTCACCTAGCTCTAATTTTAGCCACTGTATAGCAGGTCCTTCAATAACGTCATTTCATTGAACATTATTTCCTTGTAATGATGGGGAAAAGAAATATTTTGGGCCAGCTTCTGCTTATATGAAGTTTGTACATTTTCCCCATATCTGCATGTATTTTCTCTGAGTTCTTAGGTTTTTTTTTTTGGACATCCTAAATCTGTGCACATGAAGCAAATTGGGTTGACTGCGGGTGTGTGTACTCTGCCAGGGGATAGTGTCCTGTCTAGGGTAGATTTACACTTTGTGCTCTGAGTTGCTAGGAAAGGTTCTAGCCAACTGAGACCCTAAACTGGAATGAGCAGATTGAAATATTCATGAATGAATGAATGAATACCAGTGATTGTAAAATCAAAATGTGTGAAGTCTACAATAATCATATAGAGCCACAACAATAAGCAATGTCATACCAAAGTAGTCAGTGAGCCCACCATGTTTGTCATTTCTTTCTCTGTGGACTGTGTAGTGGTAGGAGATGCTCCTTACA
The DNA here is from genome assembly GCF_049354715.1 of Callithrix jacchus. NCBI lineage: Eukaryota > Metazoa > Chordata > Mammalia > Primates > Cebidae > Callithrix > Callithrix jacchus. The sequence continues at coordinate 175,145,798 of NC_133503.1, read as the reverse complement.
GTTTTTGCCTTGCAAACATTTATTCCTTGATTTAACCCATCACTTCTATGGCCACCATCTCGTTGATTCACCAATAATTGGATAAATAATGGTGTAACTTTTTATTAATCATTCTTAAATGTATATATAGCTTATATTTATTTCAATGTTTAGTATTAGAAGTGTTTTGAGTCTTTATTTAGATGTTGGTGATGGTTTTGACTAGAAATATTCTGTGGAAATGTAACTCTTTTTTACATCAATTAGTTTATGGTAAAATTGGATTTGTGACATTTTCTCTCTCTTAAAGTTGCACTTTTCAGGAACCTATTGACGATGTTTAGTGAGAACTTATTGTATAATGTAAATATTGCATGGCTATGTATGTGCAAACACAATGAGAGAACATATCTCAGCTGTACAATTTGAGTATGAAATTATGTTTTCTTATCTTAGTCTGTTTTGTGCCAGTGTAACAAAATATCTGAGAGTGGGTAATTTATACAGAACATTAATTTATGTTCTCATAGTCCTGGAGGCTGAAAAGTCCAAAATAAATGTACTGCCGGGTTCAGTGTTTTTGTGAGATCCACATCCTTTAAAGGGTAGAAACTCTGTGTATTCACCTGGTGAATGACAAAAGGGCAGGAAAACAAACTCTCTACATCAAATCCTTATTAAAAAGCACCTAATCTCATCATGAGGGTAAAGCCCTCAAAACACAGTCACCCACCAAAGGCCATACCTCCCAGTACTGTTGCATTGGTAATTAAGCTTTAACATTCATTTGGAGGGGACAAAAATTTTAAAACCATAGCAAATGATCTGTTCAGATGTTAACACTGTGTCAAGAATAGAATAGGAGTGAAGCCTAGATTTAGAAAGTTAAATCACGTAACACAGAGGCTGTGAGTTTGGAAAGATAGAACACATGTGTGCACAGATGGACAACCATATGAAGAGACAGTGAGATGGTGATTAACCACAAGTCAATGGGGAAGGCCTAAAACTCATCCTTTCCTTATGACCCTCAAAGGAAACCCATCTGTAGACACCTTGGTCTTGCACTGGTATCCTGCAAAATTGTGAGAAATAAATTTCTGTTGTGTAGGACAAATTGTCTCCAGTACTTAGTTATGGTAGCCCCAGCAAATGAGTGCAAATTTGAGTATGTAATATTAATCTATACAGACATTATTATGTGTAGATCAGTGCATCTCGATGAGAAAATTGCCTCTATAAAACAAAGTCCTTGGTCTTCCACCTGAAGAGTAAAATAGAGCTCAATTTAAAGCAAGTATGCATAATCCTACAGAGGAAAACCTACTTGATGAGGGGTTGCTGTTTTCCATCCAGATTTAAATGCAATTACAATAAAACCATGTTTGTTTGCACTAGAGTTAGATGTTTAAACAAGTTGATAAATTTTTGAAAACACAGTGAGTAAAGATGCTTTGTTTATTTTTATTTTCATATTAACTTTAGTACTGACAGAGGATGAGAAAGAGATAGCCTTGGAGACCACTGAAATCGTTTCATTCACAAAATGGGTATTTTGTGAATAAGTGCACTGCTGATCATTCCTCTGTTGGGAGCGTTGCTTAGGGCTCAGCAGATGGCCACGGGAATTTGAAAACATCTGTTTGCTTTCTCTCCTTTCTCAGTCCTGAATCCACAAATGATAAAGGCTTTTACATAATAATGCTCTCTGCCTACTAGGACTAGGTTACAGTTGGCAAAACAAGGAAGTGAGATACCTTTGATAAACGTGATATAATAATATCAAGTTGTGAAATGTCTATGAAGATCATTACACACTGCAGTAGTGTGCAACAATATGTCTCCTGGATGCAGTTACACTCTACTGCATCCAGGAGACAGTAGCAAGAGGAAGTTTATGAATTGACTGATGTTTGTACTTATTTATTGGTATAGGTTGGACATTTGTCCCTGCAGAAATCTCATCTTGAAAGGTGATCCCCTATGCTGGAGGTGCAGCCTTGTGGGAGAGCTTTGGGTCATGGGGGTAGATCTCTCATGGCTTGGTGCTGTTTTTGGAACAGTGAGTGAGTTCTCACTAGATCTGGTCATTTGAAAGCGTGTGGCTGCTTCCCTCCCCATCACTATCTCTCTCTCTTGCCCCTGCTCATGCCATGTGAGACATCTGCTCCTGCTTCACCTTCCACCATGTTTAGAAGTTTCCTGATGTCACACCAGAAGCAGATGCCACTATGCTGTCTACAAAGTTTGCAGAACTATGAGCCAATTACATTACCCAGCCTCAGGTATTTCTTTATTGCAATGCAAAAATGGCGTTATGTACTTTTAAAGTAATTCACAAGTTAAAAAACATTTGCCATTAAGAAATGAGTTTGGATTTCAAAAAAATATGCATTTATTATAAACTCTGCAAAAACTTAACATTGTAATATTAGACTTGTACAAATAACTTTTAAAATAGTAGACTAAATGCTTATACAGAATTAAATGTCTTTTAAATCCAGATTTTCACTGGGATATATTTTTTAAAGCAAGAACTGTTGAACTGAAAATATTAAGCACTGAATTACATGCAATGCAGTTAGATGTTAGGATTGGCAACAGTAGAAATAATATTGCTGTATTTTAAAGCTTCAAAAGTTTTAAAACAAAAACACATATCAAAAAGTAAGTGAATATAAGTAAGCATTAAACACACTACCTGTAAATAGGCCAGCTGCTCAGTTGTAAATATGGTGGTTAGGGAATGTTCTGTAGCTTCAGCAGGACAAGGGAAGTTTCATGGAGAGGAAGACCCTTTGGGTGCATTCTGAGGGACAGTTAGTGACAGGGAGGCAAGAATAGGCATTTTATTGTGAAAGAATTGTCAAAAAAAAAAAAAAAACCCTAAAAGATAGAACTAACATTTTATAGGGTGCATTCAAATGCAATGGATAGACTGGTTCACTGGTTTTCAATGATTTTTAATGTATTTATTAAAACATTTTTGTCGCATTTCATTTTGCTTGGTTTCACATGCACAGAAAAGTTGCAAAAATAGTGCAAAACGCTACTGTATACTCTCCACTTTACTCGCATTCTCCAATTGCATACATTTTTTTCCTCTTTTGCTTTAGCATTCTGTCTTCCTTACTCTCTGCATGTATGTGGCTGCTTCTCGAATCCTTCTGACACATATCTCCAGGATTCTTGAAATAGCTCTTTAATGTCTGGGAATACAGGGTAATTCGGGTTTGCATTACACCTTTGCTGGTGTAGTTTTACTATCAGTTATATTTGCTGTACCTTTTAAATGGACAATGTCTTTTCGAAAAAGACTAAGATAGCTTCTATGCCTTCTCAATGAACAGAACTCGTAAAATATGTATCTCTATATTCATTTATTAAAATGATGAGCTCATGCTGATGCCTCAGTTTTATCAAAAACTTCGGAATGTATTGCAGGCACATGTGTATATGTATATGTGTGTGTACACACATGTATATATATACATATACGTATGTATATATACACACATACACATATACATACATATACATATGCACACATTAACACACTCTTCCAAAACAGTGAGAAACCTGGTCTTCATTAACTTCAGAATCTTTACATGTTTGCTCAAACTTAGTAAACACAGAAAATATTTTCAATATTAGTAACCTAAGCCACCAAGGAAAAAAAAAGCAAAGCTATAATAAAATTTGTTTTCCATTTCTATTTTGTTTCTTTGAGATAAAATTTAATTAGAGTGAAATGAACAAAGCTTACATGTAAAATTTAATGAGTTTTGACAGGAGCAAACACTATTAACACAAAACATTTTCAATATCTTAAAAAGTTACTATGCTGTTGTTTTCAATCAGTACCTTCACCCCCACAGAGGTAAACATTTCTGCATTTTTTTCACCATCAATTAGTTTTCCCTGTCAAGTCATTCTGTCTACAATTTTTTATTCTGATTCATTTTACAACATAATAACTGAGATGCATCTATTTTGTGTGTTTATTCATAGCTTCTTTTTATTGCTAGGTAGCATATTTGTTATATGATTTTATCACAAAATATTTATCCATTCTTCTGTTAATAGAAACCTAGTCTACTTTCAGTTTTCGATTCTTGCATATAGTGTATTTGCGGACATACTTGTGCAAAACTATTTACAGACATGAGATTTTATTGCTCTTGAGTATATATACTTAGGGTAGAATTTCAGAGGCAGATGTATACCTTTATAATAGGCTACCAAACTTTTCTCAAAGCGGGTAGAATATATACATTTTCGATAGCCTGTGTGAGAGATTTGGTTGCTCTGCATCCTCACCAACATTTGCTATTTACAGGTTTTTATTGTATTCATTCTGGTGACTGTATATACATTTGATTTTAATATACAGTTTCCTGATAAACAACGATGCTGAATACTATTCTCCTGTTTATCAGACACTTGTATATGATTCTTTCTAAAGTATCCAAGTTTTTGCTCAATGTTGTTAGATTGTTCTTTCAACAATTGTTTTACTGTTGAATTGTAAAAATACACGTTTATACAGATCTTTTGTATGTTATAGATTTTGCTTGTAACATTTTACTAATTTTCTTATTTTGATGAAGTATTATCTTGACAAAGTTTAGTTTATCATGTTTGCTCTTTACTTTTATTCTTTTCAATAAATATCTTACATAAAAATCTTTCTGAGAAACTTTTGCCTACCTCGAGTTTCAGAAAGAAATCACTATTTTTTTGTTGTTGTTGAAAGTTTTAGTTTTAGCTTTTACATTTAGACTTTACATTTGAGCTCCATCTCAAACTAAGATTTGCGTATGTTATTAGGTGACATTAAGGTTTATTATATGCCATATGTTTATCCACTTGTCTCACAACTATTAGTTTAAAAAGATTTTATTCCCCATTGAAATGCTTTGGCTTCTACCAAAAATTGAATAATCTTACAAGTCTCTGTTTCTGGCTACTTTTTTCATTTGTCTGGTTTTTTTTCCTATTTTTATACCAATAGGCTACCATCTTAGTTATGTAGTTTTATGTTGACACTTGAAACTTCTCAACTTTTATTTCAATGTCTCCCTTTCATTTTAATTTTTAAAAGATGTATTCTGATTTTCATCTTAGACTTTTTCTCCATTTTTAATAAGAAGTCTGTGCCTCATATTATTGTTCTTCTACATGTACTTACGCTGTGGCGATTTTAAGCTCTTCCTTTACTGTGTTTTTTTCTTCCTTCACTGTATAGATCCTTTTAAGCTTTTTACAGTTCACTGAGCTTCTTTAATCTCTCAGTTTCTGCTCTTCTCCAAATGCTATGAATTATTGAGACTTTTTCATTTGCATTACTATCCCTCTCTTTTTCTTTCCTGAATTAAAATGTCCTCTCTCTTTCTCTTTCTTTCTCTCTCTCTTTCTGTCTCTTTCCATTTTTCATTTTTACTTCTTTCTCTGATTTTCAGGTTAGATGATTTCTTGCATTTTCTATCTACATTGGCATGATTTATTGAATTATTCTTTAGTATGTGTACTTTTTAGCTCTAGAATTTATATTTTTTAAACAGTTTTAATTTTTCTGTTGATATTCACATTTGTTTATTTATTCTGACCACACTGTTCTTTAAGTACTTCAACATATTTGTAATAGATCCTTTGAAACATTTCGCTGTCATAGTCATCTACAGCATCTGGGTCATCTCAGATTCATTTACTTATTTTCTTCTTCATGGTTACAAGCCAAAATATCTTTCTGTGTGTGTGTGTGTGTGTGTGTGTGTGTGTGTGTGTGTGTGTGTCCTGTAATATTTAATTGAGTGTTAGACATTGCTGTGGTTTTGTTTGTTTGTTTTAAGTTGGTTTAACAAAGGCTTTACTCTTAGGCTTGAGCACTAGTATTTTTAGATGAAATTTTCTGTCACATTAGTGCCCCGGGTGTTCCATCAGATCTCTTCAGAGAGATATCTGGAAAGCTGATATCTGTGATATCTGTTAGCATTGTGTGATCACCAGAGTCTTCACTGAATTCACTGCTCCTCAGATACCGTCTGAGTAACATACCATGTAGGCACATCCTGCTCATGCTCAACTTCCTCTGCCGCTGCCCTTCTGCAAATGCTTCAGCTTTCTCAGTAGCCACGATGTGCAATGTGTAGGAAATGTGCCCCAAGCTGTCCCTGCACTCTAGTGGGGAAAGAGGCCAAGCACTCAGGGAATTGCTGTTCTCTGAAGCCTATTTTACAACATCTCGATCCAGTTGTCTCATGTATTTGTTCACTTTTGTAGTTATTTTTTCTTAGAGGCCTATTCTGGTGCCATTTAATCTCTCATAAACAGAAATGGAAGTATATTGTATAAACAGCTAAAAATTTATCAGAATACCTAATCTTGTCATATTTTAAATCTTGATTTTAAAAAACAAATTATTACTTCACTTTTTTTAACATGTCCAATGGAATTTAAAAGTTAGTGGCTTTAAATCAATTATCATTCATTTAAAAGGCTGCATAAATAAGCTCTATTTTAATCGTTTGAAATTTAATTTATGATCTTTTTAAGTTCATATTTCATATTTATGTTCCATTTCTCCTGCTACTTTTTAAAGGTTTTATATTTTTTATGATCACAAGACTTCTATCAATTGTTTATTCTGTTTTTTGAAATAGAAATAAATATAAAATGGAAATTTAACTCTCTAAATAATTAAAAAATATTTTTATTGAAATAAACAGTAATTTATTTCAAACATTTTCAATAGAAAATAATTTTTACTATTAACACACATTAATTAAACATAGTGTTTGAAATTTTATTGAAAATGTATCTTAGTGAAATGTAGGGTTTTTTATTTTTATGTTTACATTTGCAATTGGCTTATCTATTCATAGCTGATTATCACATATTGATGAATTTGGATAATATAGAAGATGTCTGAGATTTTTAAAGTTCCCATGTACCCTCTGCCCCCAGATAGACATAACTTTCCCATTATCAAATCTCCCATCAAAATGATACATTTGTTAAAATTGTTGAACCTATATCAACACATTCTAATCACCTAAAATCCACAGTGTACATTAGGGCTCACCCTAGCTGTTGAGATGGTGTTTCACACTGTTGCCCAGGCTGGAGTGCAATAATGTGATCTCAGCTCACTGCAACCTCCACCTCCCAGGTTCAAGCAATTGCCAAGCCTCAGCCTACCAAATAGCTGGCATTATAGTCATGCACCAACACACCTAGCTAATTTTGTATTTTTAGGAGAGATGGGTTTTCGCCACATTGACCAGGCTGGTCTCGAACTCCTGACCTCAGGTGATCCACCCGCCTTGGCCTCCCAAAGTGCTGGGATTACAGGCATGAGCCACCTTGCCCGGCTTATTCTAGTAATCTTATTCGTGTAGATAGACACAGTGGAATAAAATTAATTTCTTACGGCAGTATCTCTCAATTAATTAAAATCTTTACTGAAGCATCTACCAAAATCACACTGTATTATATATTAAAAAACTATTTTTCATTATCAAGTAACATTTATCAAATAACAATTATTTTTTAAATCTTAAATGTAAGATTTTGAAACAATTCAGATTTTAAAGGAATGTATTAGCCAGCATTAATGTTATTCATTTTCATATACTTCTAAGACATAATAAGAGACTATACTCATTAATCTTAGATTTTAGAGGAATCTTCTCAATTAAGATAAATGTTAAATGTAACCAGACACAAATAATAAAGTTTCATAAGAACTTTGTGCATGTTAACATCTTTTTCATTATATATAGTTAAGCCATATGATAAATTATTTATGTGAACACAATTGTTTAGTTCATTTTAAAGAACTATTGCAAAGACACAAATCGTTAAGTATTCTTATATAAGAGATTGCATCATAATTTCGTATCTTGGTTTAGTCTATGTTTATATTTTAAAATTTGGCAATATTGGAAAAATAGTGTCTCTAAGAGAAATTAAATAGGTTTTGAAAATGTATTCAAGTTAGACATACTAAGAAAACACAAAGGTAATTTTTGTGTTAACAGAGATATTCCATAATTTTTATCGTGATAGTTACATAATTTATATGGCTTCAAAATTCAGAGAATTCAACATATTAAAAAGTTGTATTTTATTGTACATAAATTGTACTTAAATATACCTTAAAAATACACACACAATTAAACCTAATTTGTAGAAGTTCATACCCAAAGGAGAGAGATGTGTTGAATTATTGTAAACACAGAACTTATGAGTAGGTGTTAATAATTTTGTTAAGAGTATATTTAAATTAGAATTCAAAAAATAACCTACTGAGTTAATCAAAATATAATGATTACACAATAGGAGTAGTTGCAACAAAGAACAGGGGTATAAGTAATGATGAGTAGATTTGAACCCAAATTTTAAAAGTGAATATAAATTTAGAGCATCCAGTAATCTTTAGGAGAAAACTAATGAGAGAACTGCGCATGTTTCTGAGTAAATATTCAAGACATTATATTTTTCCTTTGACCAATATTTCCCCACTCTTCTATCAAATCCCAGCCTCTGATAACCACTATTCTACTTTCTACTCATGAGTTTGACATTTTAAGATTCTATATGTAGGTGAATATAATATAGCATTTGTCTTTCTGTGCCTGGCTTATTTCATTTATTAGTAGCATAATGTCCTTTGGGTTCATCCATGTTGTCAAAAATAACAGGATTTCCTTTTTAGAAAGGTTAAACAGTATTCCATTGCAATACATATCATATTTTCTTTATATATTCATACCATGGTAGACACTTAGTTTAGATCCACATATTGGCTGTTGTGAATAATGCTGTAATGAACCATGATGGTTCACATATCTTTTTAATATACTTACTTATTTAAATTCCTTTGGATATGTACTTAGACATGAGATTCCAAGTTCAAATGGTGGTTCTATTTTTAATTTTTGAGGAACCTGTATGCTATTTTTTACAATAGCTGTACCAGTTTACACTCTAACCCACAGTGTACAAGGGTTTCCTTTTGCTCACATCCTTGCCAATACATGTTTTTTTTTTTTTAATAATGACCATTTCAATAAGTATGACATGCTATGTCTTTAGAACTTTAATTTGGATTTCTGTATTAGGGATGTTGAGTATTTTTAATATATTTAGCCATTTGTGTCTCTTTTTTGAACATGTCTACTCAGGTACTGTTTTTCATTAATTTGGTTTACAGTTTGAGTTGTTTTCTTGCTATGGAATTGCTAAAGTTTCTTACATACGATAGATATTAATCTCTTATAAGTTGTATGAGTTGTATGATTTGAACATGTTTTCTCCCAATATGTGGGTAATCTCTTCACTTTGTTAATTATTTCCTTTGCTATGCAGAAATTTTTTAGTCTGATGCAATCTCATTTGTCTATTTTTGCTTTTGTTGCCTGTGCTTTTTCGTTCATAAACAACAAATTGTTCTAAAAAAGATTTGTAGAGTTTTCCCCATGTTTTCTTCTAGTAGTTTTACAATTTTAGGTCTTACATTTAAGTTTTTAGTATATTTTTGAGTCAATTTTAGAATATGCTGTGAGATAAAGGTCCAACTTCATTCTTCTGCATATGGACATATGCTTTCCAGACACTATTTATTGAAGATATGGTCCTTTTCCCATTGTGTTTTCTTGGCACCTTTGTCAAAAGTCAACTGACTGTGAATAGATGGGTTACTATGTGGGTTTCCTATCTTGTTCCATTGGCTGATGCATCTGTTCCAGTATCACGCTGTTTTGAGTATTAGAGCTTGGTCATATGGATAGGAATTATATTGAATCCATAGACAAGGCTGAGTAGTGTGGAAATTTTACCATAATTAATTCTTACAATAGATGAAAACAATATATCTTTTTTTAATTTGTGTGTTTCTCAATTCCTTTTAATAATACTTTATAGGGTACAGTAAACAGATCTTTCACCTACTTAGATATATTTTCTCCTAAATGTTTTAATTTTTTGATGCTATTGTAAATGGTAGTTTTCATAATTTATTTCTTACTTTTTTATTAGTGTATAGAAATACTTCTGATTTTTGTGTGTTGATTTTTTGTCTTGCAACTTGGCTGAATTCCTTTATTAGTTCTAATAGGTTTTTGGTGAAATACTTAGGATTTTTTTAACTTTTTAAAATTTAGAATCATAATATGTGCAATTCTATGTGGGTCCTTAAATGTGAAGTGAGCCAGTGAGTTTCTTGGAGGCAGCCTATAGTTGAGTCTTGTTTTTCTCTTTCAACCCCTCTACTTTACCACATTATTTACTTTCTGGTTTTGTTTTTCTAAAATAAATGTTTTGCTCCCTTTTTCTGTCTTTCTGTCTTCCTTTGTGGTTTGCTGTATTTCTATAGTGGAATGCTTTGATTCCTCAGTTTTAACTTTTGTGTATCTGCTGTAGATTTTTGCTTTGTGACTACTATAAGGTAGTCACAAAACTATAAGGAAATAGCTTACACTTTTATCATGCTATATTAAGTAGATAATGTAATTTTCACCACATGCAAAAATCTTACACTTCACTTGACACACACATTTTATGCTTTTGATATCATAATTTACATTTTTGAAATAATTTTTATTCCTTAGCATATTATTATTGCTATTGTTGCTTTTAACAGTTTTCTCTTTTAAACTGTAGACTGTGATTTAATTCCAGAATATGTTCCTTTTACAATGTGTATAACTTTAATCTCTAAAGTAAATGTAAACTTATTAACTCTTTCTCTTTAAAAATCAAGACAAATAATAATGTATTAGTCAGGTTTTCCTAGAGGGACAGAAGTAATAGGATAGATGTATATATACAGGAGAGTTTTTTAAAGGACTCTTCACTCACATAATCACAAGGTTCCACAGTAGGCTGTCTGCAAGATGAGAGAAGCAAGGAAGCCAGTTCAAGTCCCAGAGCTGAAGAACTTGGAGTCCAATGTTTGAGGGCAGGAAGCATCCAGCACAAAAGAAGGATGTAGACTGGGAGGCTAAGCCAGTCTAGTCTTTTCACATTCTTCTGCCTGCTTTTACTCTGGCTGCAATGGCAATTGATTAGATTGTACCCACACAGATTAAGTATGGGTCTTCCTTTCCGGATCTTGACTCAAATGTTAATCTCCTTTTGGAAAACCCTCACAGACACACCCAGGAACAATACTTTGCATCCTTCAGTCCAATCAAGTTGACACTTAGTATTAACCATCACAGATCACAAATGCAGATTAAAAGAAAGATAAATGGAAGTAACTTACCCAACTTCCTGAGAAAGATAAAAATTATTAGGACATATTTTATAGTAGATTTGTATTTCCCAGTTTGTATTGATTTTTACAACAGTTGAATACTGTGTTATAATTTTAAGATGAAAAAAGAGTATTTTGCATCCCTGTGCTCTCTCTTCTTGGTTCTTCAATATGCTATATAGGAGAGATGTATTCTTTGACTAAAGCTAAAGAAAAAAACAGATAAGGTTATTAAATAAAGACTGTCATTAATCTGGCAGCCTCTCTACTTTTTAGTGTATCTCAAAATCGTCTTAATATAGGTTGAATTTCCCTCTTCTTAGAGCAAGGATTTTTAAATTAAGTTTGAGACAGGGTACAAGAGAAAGCCTTACTTTTTGACACTACGGAACAAAAGAAAGCTTGACAGAAAGATAGATAAAAATAATAAAAACTCAAAAAACAAAGAATATGCTCTTAAAAAACATGAAAACAATATATGTGATAGGATTTCTTCTTAGAAATAGAAAATTTGGGAGGAAATAACATTTTGTAGAAAAGTGATAAAAGAAAATTAGAAAAAATATAAATATAAATCTCTTTCATATTATAACAGAAATATATAATACAAGTCTAGATTTGTTCAATTAAAGTAACTCAATGTTCTCAGTTAACAATGGCAGTAATTAATGTGAACAATGTCAACAGTAACATTATCTGAATTCTTTATTTGACCCTAAAGATTTTTACTGACATCATATATATATATATATTTTATTATTGTACTTTAGATGCTGGGGTACATGTGCAGATCATGCAGGATTGTTGCATAGGTACATACATGGCAGTGTTTGCTGCCTCCATACCCCTGTCACCTATATCTGGCATTTCTCCCCCATGTTATCTCTCCCCAAACTCCCTACCCACAACTGTCCATTTATTCTTTATTCAAAAGCCTTTAATGATTCCCTTTTTTCTATTTCTAAGAAGAAATCCTATCACATATATTATGTTTTGATGTTTTTTAAGAGTGTATTCTTTGTTTTTTGAATTTTCACAATTCCTCTTCTTATTAATTTCCAGTTTTATTCATTTGTGGTCATAGAAGATACTTGATATTATTTCAATTTTTTTGAATGTTTTAAGACTCATTTTGTGACTTAATATATGGTCTACCATTGAGAATGTTCCATGTGCTGAGGAAAAGAATGTGGATTCTTTAGCCATTGGATGAAATGCTCTGTAAATGTCTATTAGATCCATTTGGTCAATAGTGGAAATTAAGTCTGATGTTTCTTTGTTGATTTTCTGTCTGGAAGATCTGTCCTATGCTGAAAGTAGGATCTTGAAGTCTCCATTTATTACTGTAGTGGGGCCTCTCTCCCTTTAGCTCCAGTAATAATTTCTCTATACATCTGAATGCTACAGTGTTGGGTACATGTATATTTAAAACTCTTACATTGTCTTGCCCAATTGACCCCTTGCTTTTTATTCCATTCAACTACCATATTAGAAATAATTCATTTAACTACTTATTATTAGATTAGAAAGTTTAGTCCACTTACATTCAATGTTATTATTGGTAACAAAGGACTTAATTCTGCCATTTCCTTATTTGTTTTTTGGTTGTTTTTCCATATTCTTTATTTTTTATTTTTTTTTCTTTCTTTAGTGAAGATAATTTTCTCTAATGATATGGTTTAGTTTCCTGCTTTTAATTTTTTTGTGCATTCATTGTATGTTTTTTGGTTTGAAGTTACCATAAGGTTTACAAGTATTTTATGATTCTAATTTATCAAAGAGGCATTGTTATCTTTTTATATTAAATGGTTGCCTCAAATTTCAGGTGCTCCTGGACAATTAGTATTTAAGAGTGAAGTGCTATAATTCTGCTTAGAATCTCTGTCCACTGCACATCAGACTCACTGCCATATCACTGATGGGTCAGAACCAATGATTACCATTGGATCATTCTTAGGTGGTAGTTACTTTTCAGAGAGTGATAACTTCATCATTGCTTCTATCATAATACGTTTTGCTATTATCTATATAAGCATTTAAAAGGGAAATGAGTGGTAGGGATCAAACCATTTAGATCAAACCATCTTAGCATTTATCTTCCTTTAAGTGGAATTATCTTATTTTATCTTATTTTATACAGAATTAAGGAAGTCCAGGAATTGTGGACCTTTTCCAATACTAGAGAATGTAGTCTATTATTTTCAATGGATAAAAAATAAAGCCCATGAAAATAGCTTGCATATTCTCTGTTTTCTTTATTATTGGACAAAAGTAAAACTTTTGTGGGTTTTCTCTGTCTTACAAACCTTTACATGATAATAAGTGATTTAGTTCCAAATAAACTGGCACATGGAATAAATCATATAATGCAAAGGGAGGCTAACAGGGTATAAATAATGTGAATGATTAATCTGTAAACAAGATTGTATTATAACCAAAATAAGTCATTTTTTCTCTCATTTTAGTTCTTTATTTTTAACAGTAGAATTAAGCTGCCTTACTCATTTCTTTAATATACATTCACCCACGTTAAACTGAAGGACTTCGAGACTACAGAAATGGATTTCTTCAAAAAGACTCCTCCAATTTACATTATATACTCAGAGTTCAGTTGGAGATCAATGCTTTTATTACTGGAGAGGCTCTATCACTTTCTGGAAATAATAGTTCCTGGAATTGTGAAACATTTCCCTTTGATATTGGTGGTAAACTAGAATTTATGACCTATCCTTGTTGGCACTGAGAGCCCCATTTTTCCTCTCCAGCCTGACCATTGTCTTGACCAGAAAGAATAAGTTTTCACTATTTAGCCAAGTACATTTGAGAAGGTTGCCAGGGTTTAGGAGGCACTTATGTAGCCCTTCTTTATTTTCACACACAAGAAATGAGTGAGTAACATTTACTATGAATAAATCAATAAGACTGATGCACTAGAAATGTAGTTTGAAAAGGGCAACAGCCTTCTAAAAGCTTTGGAAGCTAACTTTTAACTTTAGAGAGAGGGTTGAAAGTTGAAATTCACATAGTGGTATTATAGCCATTATCTTTTTCATGTTATAAAAGAACTATAACTCACTGGGACTTACGGCAACAATAAGAGCCTTTTCAAGAGAGGAAGAAACACAACAATTGCTCTGCAGCACTTCAAGATATTTTGTTTCTTCTGTAAAAACAAAAACTATTTATTTTATGAACTGTCCATGTATTGGTCTGTTATTAGAAGAAGTTTTAACCTATGACTATGATTGTAATAGAAGTAGGAGAGCAGAATCATTCATTATATTTAAAATGCAATTCTGTACAATGTAGACTTCCCTTTACAAAATATGAAAATAGGTAGTTAATATTGCTACCCAATAACACATTATTTTCTGATGAAATAATAATCACAAGATGCATTTTGGTGTGACTACTTATAAAGCAATAATCTGTGGCAGTGATGTGTTATTTAGTTCGCAGCCCCCGTGTGAGAATACTGGAATTCTACCTTCAAACAAATTTCTTGGAATGAAATATTTGCAACTTTGGTAGATATAAATAAAAACTAAGTGAACAGCAGTGGAGTTCAGACTATATCATTTTTTTATACAGGTAAAATGTTTATTTGAGATTTTACTGTGTGATTATCAGATTGATTTTAACCATAAGATGATTCCAACAGTTTGCAATATTGTTTATTTTCTGATTTAGTTCATACAGAAGGGATAATAATAATAGTTCACGTAGAGAGGAAGTGCAAGTAGAGAGATGAATTGAAAAGCCAAGATGTTTGTGGGTTTTCTTCATCTTTTAAAATTATGTTTAAAAATTGCTGGCACACTATTTATAATATATGAAATAGTTAAATCAGTATTTTAGGTTTTGAAGAGACAAGTGGGGATGTTGTGGAAAGTATGCTGCAGATTAAAGATATGACTTCTGTCTTCTAAGAATCTTACAATATAATGGAAAAATGAGAGAAGTGCACACATCAGATGAGAATAATTAATATAGAGAACTACAGGGCATGGGTTGAGAATGGAGAAAGCCAGGTTTGATGTTCCATTTTTAATGCATTTATAAAGCACAGATACTTCTCCTACACCTTACAAATACCTACAACTAATTGGAAACAGTAAGATCAAATAATTAGATACCAAGAGTTATGTTATGCCAACAGAGATTTGTTGGAAGGAAAGAAAAAGGAGTGATTCGGGGGAAATTCTTATTTGCTTCAAGAAGGAAAACATTTATGACATTTCCAGTTAAAAATCTAAACCAAAGTTTATTTCCCCCACTATATAATTTATCTTTCCTTTTTTCCTTCACTTAAAGAGCTGCAAACTTATTTTCTGTATTTTCCTTAACAACCCAGTTTTTATTCCTGGCGACATGGTGACATATGTAGCTGAGCAAACAGGAACTTGGAGATTTGTAGAACAACAAACATTTTCTAAAGTATACTATCTGGGGACCTTATGCCCCCCAAGAGCTGATCCCAAGGATCTCATAAATGTATTTATTCCAGCAAAATAAATGTGTCCCTAGGGTACACAGTTGCTGCTAAAACTTGAAGAACTTCTCCATATATTGTTACACAGACATTAAAAATCCCTAACATTCTAGTTCATATGTGTGTATATCGGGAGTGGGGGATGCTAGTTAGAAACCTCCTAGCACGTTCTTTTTTTTTTCTAGGATGTAAAACTTATTCATGTAATGGTTGTTGGTAACCCAAGGTATCTTGGAAATGAAATTACTATGCTACAGGAAAAAATTATCTTTCTCTCTTTCTGAAAGCAAAATTATTCCAGCTGATGAATATAATGTAGATAGTTAGTGAAACTCCAGATTCAAAACAGCGAGCCTATGGAACAGCTTTTAGAGAAGGGATGATAGATGGAAGAAAACACTGACAAAGGTATTGGAAGTGTGGAATTTGAGTAGCTGGCACACACTAAAAATCTATAGGACTCTGTGACTTGGCTAAATGTCTTAGTCTGTTTAGTGTTGCTGCCCAAAATACTTGAGACTGGGTAATGTATAAGGAAAAGGAGTTTATTTGGCTCAAAATTCAGGTGTATGGAATGTCCAAGATGGGGCAGCTGCATCTAGAGAGGGCGTCAAGCTGCTTCCACTCATGGCAGAAAGCAGAAGGGAAGCAGTTGTCTGTAAAGAGATCGTATGGTAAAAAGGAAAACAAGAGAGAAAAGCTGAGGAAGCCAGACTTTTTCTTTTTTTAACAACCTCTTATCTCAAGAAATGTTACATCATTCTTGTGCTCCCCTCTGAGGGAATAAGAGCATTAATCTGTACATGAGAAATTTGACTGTATGACTCCAATATCTACCTTGAGGCTCTACCTCCCAACACCCCCACATAGAGGATCAAATTTCAACATTTGTTTTGGCAAATAAAATTTATATCCAAATTATATAATTCTGCCCCTGGGTTCCCAAAACTCTTGTCCTTCTCACATACAAAGTGCGATCAGCCATACCTTCTCAATAGTACCAGAAATCTTAACTTGTTCTAGCACCACCATAAAAACCCAAAGTCCAGTTCTGTCCTTAAAAAATTAAAAACAAGTTATTCTCTTTCAAGATACAATGGTGCAACAGGCATAGGATAGACATTCCTATTCCAGAGGAGAGAAACTTAAAGAAGATAGAAATAATAGGCCCTTAATGCAAGTAAGTCTGAAAACCAGCAGTGCAAACATTAAATATAAAAGGTCCAGAATAGTATTCTTTGACTTCATGTCTTGGTTCCAATGGTGCAAGGGGTAGTCGCCCAGGACCTCTGGCAGCCTCATACCTTGACTTTTTTCAGAGCAATCCATGTGACTGTTTTCATGGATTCCACCTGCATTCCTACAGCTTTTCCAGGCTGAAGTTGCATGCTGCCAGTGACTACAATTCTAGGGTTCCAGCAGCATCCCACCCTGGGCATTGCCCTGGTGGCCACTCTCTGCAGTGTCTCCTACCCTAAATTTCCACTGTGTATTGCCCTCATAGAGATACTTTGGACCAGCTCGGTCCCTGTGACAAGTCTCTACCTGGGCCTGCGGGTTTCCATGTACATCTTTTGAAACTTCAATGGAGGAAACCATCTCTCCATAGTTCCTGCATTCTGTGTGCCTGCAGAATTAAGACTATCTAGATTCCAAAGCTTCCTACTTGTGTCCTTGCAAGTGGTGATGTAAACCTCACCTGGGGCAACATGAGCCATGGCTGCTCCATCTGGAGTGACCAGGTTGCAGAGAACAGTATCCTAAGGCAGCCCAAGGCAGTGGTGCTCTGGGCCAGTCCCCTGAAAACATTATGGTCTCCTGGTCTCCTATTCTCCTGGACTTGTGAGGAGAGGGGTGGTTTAGGAGATTTTTGAAATATGTTTAGGGCCTTTTCCCTATAGTTTTGACTATTAGCACCCAGCTCCCTTTTACCTGTGCTAATCCCTTTAGAAAGAGTCTTAGCGGCTGCACCCTTGACTTCTGTCTTGAAGATGCTTTTTCATTCTCTACCAAATGGCCAAGTGGTGAATTTTGCAAATGTTTACACTCTTCTTCCCTTTTAATTATAAATGCTGCTTCAGTTTATCCATTTGTGGTTGTAACTCAATGTAAACCGTTAAAAATAACCACATAGCTTCTTGATTGCCTTGCTGCTTAGAAATTTCTTCTGTTAGGTATGCTAGTTCATAACTCTTAGTTTCTGTCTCCCATGAACTCTTAGGGCATGAACACAATGCAGCCAAGTTCTTTGCTGTGGGCCCCTGATGGGAGGGTGCATTGCGTTTATGCCCAAGACTACACTGCAACAAGGATGACCTTTTCTGCAGTACCCAGTATGACGTTGTTCCTCTCACTTCCACCCAAGATTTCATCAAAATGGCCTTTTTTCTCCATATTTCTATCAGCATTTTGGCCATAACCACATAACCAATGTCTCAGAAGTTCCAAACGTTCCATTGTGACTTTGTCTTTTTCTGAGCCCTCAGCAGAATTACCCTTAATGTTCTGTTTATGGCAATACAGACTCTTCAGACTGCTTCTTCCAATTCTTCCAGCCATGACTCAATAACCAGTTTCAAAGCTGCTTTCACATTTTCAGGAATGTGTACAGCAACACCCCACTCTTCAGTACCAATTTTCTGCCTTAGTTCATTTAGTGTTGCTATAACAGAATACCTGGAACTAGGAAATTTATAAAGAAAAGAGGATTATTTGGCTCCCAATTCTGATGGCTTAGAAAGGTCAAGATTCGGTAGCTGCATCTGGTGAGGGCCTCAAGTTGTTTCAATACTTGGCAGAAAACCAATACTTGGTGAGGGCATTTGCAAAGAGATTACAAAGTGAGAAAGAAAACAAAAGAATAAGACCAAGGATGCCAGGCTTTTTTTTTTTTTTTTTTTTTTAAGCAACCTTCTTTCCCAGGTGTTATCAGGTTGGTGCAAAAGTAACTGCGGTTTTGCCATTTAAAAATAATAGCCAAAACTGCAATTACTTTTGCACCTACCAAACAATTCATTTCTGCAAGAGCAAGAACTCACTCCCCACTGTGAGAGGGCAATTATCTATTCATGAGAGATCCACCTGCATAAGCCAAACATTTCTCACTAGATCCCCACCTCCAAACACTGCCACATTAGGAATCAAATTTGGACATAAGTTTTGGGAGGACAAATCATACCACTAGATATCACTCGGGGTCAATAAAAATGATGTTTTTGGTTTGGTTATTTGGAACATCGATTGAATGAGCTTCTTTTCACTATCATAAAGATTGCTGAGGGCAGGGCATGGTGGTTCACATTTATATTTCCAGCCATTTGGGGGGCCAAGATGGGCGAATCACGAGGTCAGGAGTTGAAGAGCAGCCGGACCAACATGGTGAAACCCAGTCTTTACTAAAAATACAAAAATTAGCTGGGCGTCATGGTGCGCACCTGTAATCCCAGCTACTCAGAAGGCTGAGGCAGGAGAATCACTTGAACCCGGAAGGCATACATTGAAGTGAGCCAAAATCGTGCCACTGCACTCCAGCCTGGGTGACTGGGTGACAGGGTAATGTTCTGTCCAAAAAAAAAAGATTGCTGTAAGAGGATCATCCACAGAGGACAAATAAATTTCTTATTAGAAAAGTTGTGATTGAGGTAATAAGACAATCCAAAAGCAGAAAGGTTCAATATGATGGTTCTCAGACTAGAGGACCAGATATTAGGCTATTTATGTATATTTGGATTTGTCTGGTTTTAGTAATAAGTGAAAGAAGGCAAATGAGTATGGCGGCATGGAATAGACATGCAGATTGACCCAGAAGAGGGTTCTTCATAGAGAACTGGGAAACAACATTTAAATGGTGGCTGTAAGAAGAAAATAGAATAAAATAAAAAGTCTTGGAATTAATTATGAGAATAATAGGGAAACCAATACAGAATTTTTCAAGAAATTCATTGGGAAGGTTTTTGAAAGTAGGAAATACTCAGTGGAGAGAGATGTTGCCAAAAAATTAGGAAAAACCAACACTGAAGTCTGCATTGGCTTTGCAGTTAGAAAAATTTCAGAATTAGTGACACAGTTCTATTGGAGACTTTGAGAAAATGAAGCCAGATTGCAAAGATGAAGCCAGACTGAGAAGTGAAAAATAATAAGGAAAAGGCAACAGACAAATGTATTAGAAGAAGAAAGGAAGGGTGAGTTAACACAAAAGGTAGATGAGGATAGAAGCTGAAGGAAACTTTTGGGTGTGAATAGATGATGAGTAAAATGGGGTCCTTGACATTCAGAAAGGGATAACTGAAATACTAATTTAAGTTTATAAGTTTGCATTAAAATTATAACATACAAGAGTAGAAAATAAGATACTATGTATCACTAGTTAGTTGATATTAAATATGTTTTTCTTAATTCTGTCTTTAAAATCACCGTCTGATAAAGCCAGAGACAATTCTTTTAGTACTAATTTAAAATTCCTAACACTGTTATAAAGAGATATTCCTATTTAATCATGAGAGTTAAATTTTGAAAACTGCATAATCACATATTTATTGATGTTCTCTAATAATATTTTGTAGTATAGAGTGTGTGTGTGTGTGTGTGTGTCCTGGATATAGTTATAAACTCTGCCTTTTGAATATTGGAAATTATACACCATCACCCCTGCTTCAGTGTGCGGAGTACTAATTTTGTACCTAGCCACATGATACAAGCATAAAAAGTGCCACTTTTACTGTCTAAAACCAGGAAATATAAGGCTTAAACATCGTCCAAATCAGGCAAACCTGCAGGCATTCTTTTTCTTTGCATTTCAAATCCATGCTCTCTTGGTAAATACCCAATTACTATGATTTTCTGGAATATCATCCTAATAATTCTAAAGACATATAAAATAATTTAAACATATTATTGGCTGGGCGCAGTGGCTCATGCCTGTAATCCCAGCGCTTTGGGAGGCCAAGATGGGCAGATCACACGGTGATTGAGACCATCCTCGCCAACATAGTGACACCCTGTCTCTACTAAAAATATAAAAACTAGCTGGGCATGCTGGCATGTGCCTGTCCCAGCACTGCGGGAAGTTGAGGCAGGAGAATTGCTTGAACCCAGGAATTGGAGGTTGCAGTGAACCGAGATCGCGCCACTGCACTCCAGCCTGGCACCTGGCAACAGAGCGACACTCCGTCTCATAAACAAAAAACAAAAAACATATTATTAAACTTATTATTCAGCATTTATTTTTGGAAAACAAAATGGTGATACACATATCCTTGAATTTACATGGACAGATTTTGACCTACATGCAATTTTTATTACATTTTATTAACTAAAAACAATGAAAACAGACTTTATGCACATATTTTATTCTATTTATCTAATTTCACTCCACCTCATTAGGATGTGTCCTTTCATTATTTCCCCAGTATTTAGAGCATCTTCCAAATTATCTCAAGAATCATCTAGATACTGACTTCAAGCTTATTTATTTAGGATAGGATTTGAAACTTTGGAGAGCAGAAATGTTACTTACTCTCTCGAAAATAAATAAATAGAATAACTGCCATGTTTTCATGCTCCACAGAACAGTAAGGAGAATTCACAGCAGTGTGGCCTTTCCGAAAGAACTGCTCTCACAGCCTGAAAACAAAAAATTATTGGCAACTCTGTTGATTTCTTTCTCTCAGTAGCATGACACTATTTGTTCCTTGCTTTGCTGATGTCACTGTTGTAGAAATGTTCATTTCCCTTGCTCTACATGGGCTACCCAGCCACTGGAGAGTCCAAATGCAAGGAAATATTTGTTTAAAATTATAACACAGCTAGGGCTTTTACCAGTGTCAGAGTTTTGTCAAAACCAAAGCCAGTCTTTTAACCATGACACTTGGTCTCAAGATTCTCTTCCTCATGTCTTTCAGAACACCAGGAAAGAAACTTGTATTCACTGTCCAAAGGCTGACAGAGTTATTGTCATGCTGGATCAGACACACAGGGGGTGCACAGGTGTAAACCCTAAGTAATGTAGACCTGAATTCAAATTGGCTTAGTATGTGACTGAGCAATTCTTAAAAATCTTCTGTCTAAACCAACACATGATCTTTTTTTGTTTGTTTTATTTCCTACCCACTTCACTGATATCTCTACCTCCACATTTGCCTTTCTATAGCATATTCTCTAGGGGGTAACCAGGAATATCCTTTAAAAACCTATAGATAAGCTCTTATGTCCTGTGCTCAAAGGTGTATACAAGAATACAATTTCCCCACTCCTTCTGTTTCTGACCTTGCCTGCTTTTTCTGTCCTCCTTGTTCACGCCATTCCAGACACACCAACTTCCAAGATGGTCTTCAAATATCAGGCAAGCTCCACCTCATGGTTTTTCTGCTGGTTATTCCTCTACCTGGGATAATTTTTGTCTCTCCTCATTAAACTTTTGATCAATAGTTACCTTCTTTATGAACCCAAACCTAATTAACTACAACAGATAATAGAATAGTGCAATCCCCTTTTCTTCACTTTTATGCATCCCTTACCTGCTTTATGTTTCATAGCCCTAATCAGCTTTTAACATCTATGTAAATTAGTAGCTTTAATTTTGCTTGCTGAATATTTCTTCATACCGGAATGTCAACACCACAAAAGTAGGCTGCTTTGTGTGTTTTGTTCTCTTTTGTAACTTGGTAACTACCTTGGGGCTTGGTACATAGTGAGCACTCAATAAATATTTAATTGAGGCATGATTAATTACAAAATTTTAAACAATAGTCTTCTCAAAAAGACATTTTAAAAATTCAGGAAGATAGGCTATATTTAGCATTATACTGGATACACAGAGATATGTGATGTCCACCATTATTGTGCTGCTGTTATGGATGTTAATGCTATCAGCAGAGGATTCATAAGTAGTATTGTTTAAGGAAATGTTGGCAAGCTGTTAACCAACAATGCACACACATCTATGCATATACATAGACACACTTTATACACTCACTCACAAGATCTTGGACAGGCCTACTAAAGCTTGAATTCAAAGTGAAGTGACTCATTTTGGCCTTTGGCCAAACCCTGGGCAAACAATGGCTTACCTAGGGCTTAACAACCTGCAAAGTGATCACTTTGAAATGTGGCATATATACACCATGGAATATTATGCAGCAATCAAAAACAATGAGTTCATGTCCTTTGTAGGGTCATGGATGAATCTGGAGAACATCATTCTCAGCAAACTGACACAAGAACAGAAAATGCAATACCGCATGTTCTCACTCATAGGCGGGAGATGAACAATGAGAACACATGGACACAGGGAGGGGAGCACTACACACTGGGGTCTATTGGGGAGAATAGGGGAGGGACAGCCGGGGAAGCAGTTGGGGAGGGATAGCATGGGGAGAAATGCCAGATGTGGGTGAAAGGGAGGAAGGCAGCAAATCACACAGCCACATGTGTACCTATGCAACTATCTTTCATGTTCTGCACATGTACCCCAAAACCTAAAATGCAATAAAAATAAAGACATCAGGCAGAACCTCACATTAGGATGCAGTGCTGTGAGCAGAACCAAACTCCAAAATAGCGACCGAATCTGGAAATCAAAGTCCATTCAGGAGTCCCAAATGAACGTCTGTCTTTCAGACACGCACACACACATGCACATGCACGCACACACAACTGTCTATCAGTAAGACATTTGTTATATATCTAGAAGGTAATACATTCATGCATTTTAGAAAACCTAGCACTACCAGTGATTTTTTTTTTCTAGGATGTAATTGTAACATTTCTTTTCGTTTGTCAGTCCATTGTAAAATTCCTGGATATTCTCCCAGTTGTGATTATAGTCACTGATGTATCTCTCTACTCACAAAAATGTATGTGTATAGTAAAAGAAAGTAGGATTAAGTTACAGTAGCAATGACCATGTCTTCACAGCTACTATTCAGATTACTTAAGCATCCAATTATTTAATCCAAAAAGATTAATTTTACTTTCATTTTATTGCAAAAGATCTATTAATGACATGGAAGGAAGTTTTCATTTGGTTAATCACTTGAATGAGGGTCGTTCATATCTATCGTCAGAAGCAGACAGCCGAAGCTGAGTCATGAAAATAAATGTTCACTCGCTGTGTGAATCAGTTTGGAAGGACTACACTGGGTACTGGGACATATAAACATGGATTGAAATATAGACACTACATGGAACATAAGACAGTGACTAATTCTCATATGCAGAATAACATTTGTATGTTCAAAATTTTAATATTTTTTTCAGCGTTCTCAAGTTCTTGTAATTTCCCCTCATACTAAATATAAATATTTTCCATTTTGCATTCAATTCAATATACAATGTGAATATTTTACATTCACAATTATTTTCTTAAGAATTTTTGTAATGCGTGAAGTCTTTTTTTTTTAGACGGAGTTTCGCTCTTGTTACCCAGGCTGGAGTGCAATGCCGCGATCTCGGCTCACCGCAACCTCTGCCTCCTGGGTTCAGACAATTCTCCTGCCTCAGTCTCCTGAGTAGCCGGAATTACAGGCACGCGCCACCATACCCAGCTAATTTTTTGTATTTTTAGTAGAGACGGGGTTTCACCATGTTGACCAGGATGGTCTCGATTTCTTGACCTCGTGATCCACCCGTCTCGGCCTCCCAAAGTGCTGGGATTACAGGCGTGAGCCACAGCGCCCTGCCGCGTGAAGTCTTTTAAGTTTGCTTTAACTAAGGAAAAACATGCAGTCATTGATTATAGTTTGACCAAATATTTTACACAAATTTCCTTTAAGTGTTAACTCTCCTTTTCTCTGCCTGAGATCTGAATGGTTAATCAGACAAATGATGTTAAACTGGTGTACACTATGGAAATTTTGCATCTCAGTGAATCCAGACTACCTTTTGTAATGAGAACATTTAATAAATTGTTTCAGAAATGGTTCCAAACTAAACTAGTAAGTTAGCTTTAATGTAGATTATATATCCACATGAAACAAACATACTACACATGTGTTTTCATTTTTGCATACAGCTCTTTTGTAAATAGCATATAAAGGTAAACAAAAATGACTCAGGCCCTATAAAAATTTATTTGCTGAAATATTTGTGTAAATGTTAAAATGTTCTATAAAGTGATGTGAAGCAGTCCCTCTGTAGCAGTCACTGGTTTTTTAAGCAATTGTATACTCAGCTGGAACATAGCAAAGAAAAGCCTTGCTTTCATTCTCCCTATTCTCTCCAAAGTTAGACTGTTCAACCAGTTTCTTCAAGAGCAACTATAATCATTTTCTGCCCTCTTCAAAATCTTGCAATGAATGGCTTCATGTTGCCTATCAAAGAAAGCATAATTTTCTTATCCTGTAATTCAAAATATCTGTAATTTTAAAAAATCTGTTCTAACTAGCGGAAGATCATCAACCGGATTAGAGGACTACTTGACCCATTGGGACATTTAGGCAGAACTAGAGCCAGAAATACCATTATGATTAAACGTTGGCCTCTCAAAGAAAATTTTCATTTGTTCCAATCCCAAGGAATATAGTGAACTGGGACTTGATATATGTCAGTGACAATATAAAATGGCATCTGGTCCAGTAATGTCGCCTAGGGCATGTTAACCTGTGTCATTAGACATAATGGAAGCATAAGCACATTATAGGGTAAGCCACAGCGTACAAGTGGAGATAAAGGGAAACGTTCCATCTTGAGGTGAGAGACGTCTGCCCATGCCATGGTAAAGGGCAGGATCCAAAACAGGAAGGAGGAAGCAGAGACATACTGGGTTATTCAGAAATGGAGAGTGGCAGCAGGGGTCAGTGGGACACTACATTTTATGGAGTGAGAATCCTTCCTGATTTCAATTAATAACGTCGTCTTAAAAAACATGAAGACACCCAGGATTCATTCCAGAATCCTGCAAATCAGTATTCTTGGTCACCCTTTACATAAAATCCTCCACCACAGTGCTGTAAATAATTTTGTCCCTGATTTGCTAAAATTGAATAGAATTAAGAATACTCATCAGTAGTTGGTGGAGAAAATCATAAAGCAAAATTTTGTTTTTGTGCTCCTTGAAACCAGGTTAAAACCCGGGTTAGAGGAAGGGGATCCTGGAAGCTTTCAAGTTGAATAAAACCTTTTGAAAATCCAGGACTAAGTCTTTCGTTTAGGAAAAAAAAAGAAAAAAGAAAGAAGAAATATCCAAGTAAGAAAATAAATTGTGCTCTATCCCATGCAAATTCAGAGCCTACCAATGTTCTGGTGGATCTGGTGATGCACATTATGTAATATAACTGATCAGAAGAACAAAGTTGCCAGTTTCATTCCTTTTGATAAAAACCCAATAAAGCACGTTTTGTTTTTTAAAGACACCCAGCCTTAGAATGAAATCACATCCTTACTATAATCATCATGTCAAAGGTGCTATGTGTGGAACTAAAGGATTAGCCAGAAGTAGTGTGTAGGTTTCTGTTTTGTAATTTTTAATTTTTCAATATTGTCAAGCTGAAGAGAAGAATGATAAATACTTTTGGGCATAATTAAATAATGATGTATTTATTGAGCACATGGGAGATAAAGAAGCGGCCAAATGTAGGATAGGAAATAATTTCCTTCTTAGTAACAGTTTTAATTTTTGGACTCGAAAACCTAAATACCTATAGGAATTTGCCAAGCATTTAATACAAATAGACTGGGTGTAAGAAAACCCCATTGACAAATTATAATCACACCTTCTCTATTTCAATAAATTATGTCATCACCATATTACTTGATCCAGCTGTGTATAGAAAAGGGGATTATTTTAAATTTGGAAATCTTAACAGTTGAAAATAGAAATGCTCAATTATGTTTATTTTAATTCTATGACATTTTAATTAGTGAAAGAACACCTAATTTTTTTATTATTTACATATGTTAAAGTCAGATCTTGTATTTTTGTGATGTACAAAATTTGCACTTGAATCTTTTAGCTGAAAATAACACATATTTTAATTGTCTTAAAATTAAAAGAAAACCCTTCTTTGTATAATAGAGTTATTCTTATAGAGTTAATAGAAGTATAACACTGCACAACAGTGTTTTTCTTTTTATTTTAGGCTGTTTTTAAAATTCTGACACTCCAACATTATCACACATGGTTATAAAAGTGTTTCTCAATCTTATACAATGAATACATACATAAGTGTACATTTAATTGATCAGTAGTTATTGAGAAAAAAATCTGATCAACATTATTTTGTTATTTTATAAACTCTGAAATTCAGATTTCAGTTCTACAAGTGTAATTCAGATTGTTCATTCATTTACTAAATCAGTGTTAAGCAGATATTATTATTCTATTTAGACACGATACTGAGAGTCTAGAAAATTTAATAATTTGTCTAAGTTTACAGTTATTGACTGAACATTGAACTCATCAGTTCTTTCAGTGCTAAGATTTGTACTGTTTTCAAAAGCATTCTAGATATTTCCTAGAGTTCTACTTTTGGTTATCAGATTTTTTTGGAATTAGAATTTAAAAGTTGATTTAAGCCTGTGTATAGAAATTTTCCTCTTGGGATTTTGATCATTTCTTTAAGTAATAAGAATTATGCTGCTGCTAGATGTTAGAATTTAAATACTAAATCTGAGTAGAGAATCAAGAGGTAAAATTTTACTAGTCTGTACAAAACAGCCATGCACATGGCATAATCTAATAAACTTGTGTCTCTGAGTAAGATAGTAGGCAAGCCTATCTTCTGCCAGGGCTTTAAAAGAAAATAATGAAATAAAAATTTTCTGATGTTCTTCTTTGAGTCTGATTTAATATTTCCTTATCTTATAAAGATTCAACCTTATAAACAACTAAATTAGTTGACCCAAGTGGATATGGACAGAGTAGGGAAAAAGAAAACAGTCACAGGCTATGCTAACAGTTGTGGCAGTTAATCCATAGATTTAATTGTGCGTGTGTGTGTCTACATTGTATTAATTCATTGTTACGGAGAAAATATTAATCTACACTTAGGCGCTGCATACTCAATCTACTTTAGTAATGACCTTCAGCAGTAGTTTGAAAAA
Organism: Callithrix jacchus; assembly: GCF_049354715.1. NCBI lineage: Eukaryota > Metazoa > Chordata > Mammalia > Primates > Cebidae > Callithrix > Callithrix jacchus. The sequence goes on along the minus strand of NC_133503.1, from coordinate 175,118,028 downwards.
GGTTTAACAAGGGTGAGAAATATGTACACTCCTTAATCACATCCTCGTTAATCACTGTATTAGTTTTTTTTTTTTTTTAATCTCATTGTCAGAGGTTTTCTTTAACAGAATTTTATGGTCCCCACAATGGAAGAGACAAATATAGAGTTGCAGGAAAACAATTGCATTTATCAGGATGCAAAGGAGACGTAACTTTCAAGAAAACCTGAGAAATGTATTTTCTGACTGATACCCATTTCAGGTCCAGAAGAAGAGAGTTTTGTTTTCAAAGTGTATTCATTTCCTAGGTCTGCTATAACAAAGTACCACAAACTGGGTGGCTTAAAACAACAGACATCTGTTGTCTCACAGTCCTGTGAGACAGGCCAAAATCAGGCTATGCTTCCTCTGAAATATATAGGGAAGCATCCTTCCTTGTCTATTCCTGGCTTCTGGTGATGGACATCAATCATCAGCGTTTCATGGTTTTTTTGTTTGTTTGTTTGTTTGTTTTTGAGACGGAGTTTCGCTCTTGTTACCCAGGCTGGAGTGCAATGGCGCGATCTCGGCTCACCGCAATCTCCGCCTCCTGGGTTCAGGCAATTCTCCTGCCTCAGCCTCCCGAGCAGCTGGGATTACAGGCACACACCACCGGGCCCAGCTAATTTTTTGTAATTTTGGTAGAGACGGGGTTTCACCATGTTGACCAAGATGGTCTCGATCTGTTGACCTCGTGATCCACCCGCCTCGGCCTCCCAAAGTGCTGGGATTACAGGGCGTTTCATGGTTTTTAGATGCATCATTTCAATCTCTGCCCCCATCTTCTCCTAGAGTTCTCCCTGTGTGTCTGTCTTCACATGATTATCTTCACATGGCCACTGGTCAGATTAGATTAGGAGCCCATCCTACTGCAACATGAACTAATCTTAACTTGTTGCATCTGCAATGCTCCTATTTCCAAAGAAGGTCACATTTGGAAGAACTGGGGATTTGGACTTTAACATATCTTTTTAAAGAGGAACATTATTCAGCATGTTACATGAGAGGAATATAGGCAGTAGCCATACTGGTAGGAAATCACAGTCTGTACTGTAGTCCTGACACCCAAGGAGATTTACAAATATTGACCATGCTTCAGTTTGATTTTTGATTGAAAATGGGTCTCAAGTTTTAAAGGAGTAAAAATAAAAGATCTGGTGATGATAAGCCAGACAAAATAACCAATTCTTCTCTAAAGGCAATGAGCTATTTAGCCCGTAATCTAGTAATAAAACGATAAATGCATTATATTTATTGAGGTTTCTATGTTGGAAACATCTCTCACAATTTATTTATTCTGATAAGCTCCATGTTAAAAACAAATATGTAGTTTTTAATTTACAATTTATAAATTCTGAATAGGTAATAGATTTTTCAATTTGGAATGGTCCTGCTTTTAATTTATTGAGATAATTAGGACAATCAGATACATAAAAAAATAAATTGATTAATCATCAAAACTTTTCTTGTGAAGCTAATCATTTCATTAAGTTTCACGTGCCCAGTTTGCAAGACTTTTGCCTTTCTTCTGCTAAGAAAGTTTTTTTTAAAGAGGATATTTTAAAGTTTGATCTGAAAGCTTTTTTGTGAAAATAGTTGTGCCTTGTCAAATATTAAGAAGAAAAGATGAGAAGTGATTCATTTAAAGCAATAACACCAGTGACAATGAGCTGTGAAAGGTTTTATTTTTATAATAGAACTAATTCAAGAAGTAACTATGGAAAAGTTGAAACCCCATGAGCTTGTAAAGCACACTGCTGTAATTATCTCTGCTTTCTGCTTCTTTCACAAGAATGAAATCACTTTAAACAAAACTACTTTAAAAAGAGACAAAAAGCCCCCATATCTAATATCCTCATGCCCAGGAAAAGTCAGTGATTTTAATGACTGCAAAACAAAGTCTAATAAAATGAATGGCATTGAGTAGTGTGAGCATAATTTCCATTTTTTGCCTTCCTTTAAGGAAAATGTCTTTATGCCTTGTTTTTTAAAAAATCTAAAAATAAAACAAACCTTTACAATGGTAACTGGCACTATAAGTAAATTGCAGATTTTTGTTTCCACACAAGAAAGTTCTAAAGAGAAAACTTGCTTTTTTATTAGTATAATATAATAAAATACAACACTTATTTCTGACATTTTGCTTTCAATCATTCAAATGTTAACTTTTGAGCATAATTGAAATAGTATTTAAATGACATTATGTTTTGATCTAATTACCAATAATGCTTGCAAAACAACCGTTCGTCAACTCAATTAAAGCAACAGAAATCACTCCAACAAATAAAACAAATAACGAGTTTAAAAAGGATAATTGATTATTAAATTATATATTTTTATTAGGTGTTGTTTAACTATATGGTGCATGTGGTAAAATTCATGATTTTGTACAATTTTTTTCCTTTGCTTTTTTCTATTGTACTTTAAGTTCTGGGGTACAGGAGCAGATCTTGCAGGATCGTTGCATAGTTACACACATGCCATGGTGATTTGCCGTCTTTTTTTTGTCCAATTTTACGCTTTGTATCGTATGACCCCATATAATAAACATCACAATCAAAATATAGAAAGGTGCCATCACCCAAAAACTTTCCCTGATGTTATTAACTTATAGTCATTCCCTTTGACTCCCTACAGCTTTAAGACACCACTGATGAGCTTCCAATTTGTATACTTTTATATTATACATTTTATATATATTTTAGAATATACTTTTATATATTCTAAAATGTCATGTGAATGAAATTACATAAAGTAAAACTTTTTGACTCAGGCTTCTTTCATTTGAAATTCATTCATGTTATTGCACGTGGCAGTGGTTATTGCTTTTAATTGTTGAGGGGTATAGTGCTGCTGCCTGATTGACAATTTTGCTTTGCACATTTTCAGTTACCCAAGGTCAACTGCAGTCCAAAATTATTACATGAAAAATTTCAGAAATAGACAATTCATAGGCTTTAGAGTACACATATGCCTAAGTAGTGTAGTGAAATCTTCTTTCATTTTCCTGTCTCACCTGGGATGTGACTCCTCACTTTGTCCAGCAGATTCACATTGTGGACCCTTTTGGTTCATCAATCACTTAATAGCTGTCTAGGTTTTTCAGACTGACCATTGTGGTATTTAAGAACTTGTGCAACAAGGAACCTTTATTTTACCTCATAATAGCTCCAAAACACAAGAGTAGCGATGCCGGCCATTCAGATATACCAAAGAGAAGCCATAAAGTGTCTTCTTTGAGTGAAAAGGTGAAATTCCTCAACTTAAGGAAAGAAAAACAAATTCTGTTGAGGTTCCTCAGATCTATTGTCAGAACAAATCTACCCATAAAATTGCGGAGACGAGAAAGAAACTCATATTAGTACTGCTGTGTCATCAAACTGCACAAGTTATCGCTATAGTGTGTGATAAGTGCTTAGCTATAATGGAAAAGGCATTAAAATTATGGGTGGAAGGCATGAACTGAAATGTGTACTGATTGACAGCAACGTGTGTTGCACCACAAACCATTAAGCCTACACAAAGGCTTCAGCAAGGGATCCCCTGAAAATGTCACACTGAGCCATTTACTACAAGTAAGATATGGTTACACAGATTTCAGGAATAGGATTTGACTGAAAAATATTAAAATGACAGGAGAGGCTGTGTCTGCTCACGAAGCTACTGGCTCATGAGTACAGCAAAATATTTTGAAAGAGGGGAAAACCACATTTATATAACTTTTATTACAGCATATTGTTACAATTGTTCTATTTTGCTAACAGTTATTATTATTAATTTCTTACTATGTTTAATTTATAAGTCATACTTTATAATAGGGATGTATGTATAGGGGAAACAAGCATAGTATAGATAGGGTTTGGTACTATCTGATGTTTCAAGCATCTGCTGGAGGTCTTGGAACATATCCCCCCAAGAACAAAGGAGGACAACTGTGTCCAGTTTTAGGATTATAAGACAGTTTGTTTCTTCATTTATCAGGTGAAGAACTTTTGAATTCTTCCAGTTTTTGGTGACTAGAAATAAAGCTGTTATAAACATTCATATATGGGTTTTTGCATGAAAGTAGCTTTGAAGTCGTTTGGTAAATACCTATAAATGAGATAGCTGGCTAGTGCAATAGTATGTTCAGCTTTAAAAGAAACTGCCAATCTGTTTCCCAAACTGGCTGTGTCACCAGAAACATAGGAGTCCCAGTTGGTTTGCAGTCTGTGCCAGCATTTATAATTGCTATTTTATTTTACTTTTGCCACTCTAGTAGATGTGCAGGAAATGATCTTTACAAAATAAAAAGTAGCAAGAGCAAATTGATCATTTCAGTGAAGCCATTTATTTGAGCATAAAAATAATACCTAGAAGTGAATGTCTCCTGTGTTCTCACAAGTAAAGCTAGTTCTCCTCAGAGTGAATTAATAGATATTCTCATCAATTCAAGTGAATTCAAGTCAATTCTCATCTAGTTTCATGAATTGACAAGTTTTGTTGTTAGAGCATACCAGTATACGTCTTTAGTAGATATCTCCATAGCTATCTGCAATGAACTATTATCATTTCATCCACTGGATATCTGCATAAAACACAAAATTATTAATTGTTTTAGGTGGAAAAATGTATTGAGTATCCATTTTTTTCTGAACTAAATTTCAATAAGCAATTTAAATGGAATTAAATTGAAAAGAAGCAAATGCATTTCCTAAGCACTGTAACCTTTGGAGCAAGAAGTGTACAGTTTAATTATAATATGTTGTAGGATTTAGTTTATAAAAAAAATTATTACAAGTTTTAAATGTTAATATAGGTTCACAAAAAACTCTATAATTTAAGAAAAGTAAGAGTACTCCAATCAATAGTTTTTTTTAAATATCAGTAATAAGCAGAAGGCAATATCTCTGAAAACCATTTTCTAATTCCAAGTTTTTGTAAAGCTTTATCTTCTTAATCTTATCAGTGAGGGACTCAGTTCTAAATGATAATTTGACTTTTTTAGCAGATATTTTATGAATGTATTATAGCATTCATACAGGTAGATTTAGTAATTAAAAGTTGACAAACTACTTTCTCAAGGTTATTCAAGAAATTCAGGAAGCTGACACTTCGCAAAAGGCACTAAAATAATGGTATGATTCCATAGAGCTAATGTTCAGGTTTTGATTGCACGTGCACACAAAAAAGAAAAATGTAAATATAAATAGAGCACCATATTGGGGAAACAAACTTAACAAAGAGCTTCAATTTGTTGCATCCATTATTCTATTCTACTTGAGCTTTACTGCTATATGTCAATTTTTACCAAAAACAGTAGAAATTTTTGAGGTTAATAGTAATGCCTGATGAACTTTGGGGAGCAGTTTACTTAATGGCTTTTTTTTTATTAATTTCCACAGCATTGACAAAATGTGTTTATTAAATATAAAATATATTTAAAATTTGAAAATACAAATTGCTTTTATTTTTTTATAAATATTAAAATATGTTTACAATCAAAATCATTTATAATTTTAACATATTGATAGTCTGTGCAAAGAGAACACACAGAATTGGATGACATCACTGTCCTTTTTCTTCCTTCTTCTACTGCAACTAATCAAACAACATTAGCATTACACTGAAATTATAAGAAGACTGTTTTCCTCAAAGTCACTGAATAGGTTGATCATGCAAAAATATTTAATGGAAACTGGATAAAATTTCATATTGTTATCCTCTCAGCATCTGGTAATGAAGGAGATTGGAACTGTCATTTCTGTGCTCCAAAGAGGTTCTGGTTTGCCAGAGACATTGTGACATATTTTTTGTGTGTTTTAAGACTAAATTTAATGTGCCAGAATATAACAAGGGCACAAAGATCATAGATGCTGATACCTGTCAAACTCGACCAAGCTAATTAGGATAAACTGACTTGCAGGCAACTAATTGTGTCAGAATAAATACCACACTTTAATTATGTGTTTAAAAGATCTGCTACTAGCTTCAACCTAATCATTTTTTATTGTAAAAATTCTAACTACTTCCATACATGGAATGTTTGGGGGTTTTGGTTTTTGCTATTTTTTAGAAGAGTTGTCAAATTCAAAAATCATATTTTTATATATTAGACTTCAGGTTTCCACCACTGCTCATAAACTACATAGGCTAACAAGAGAAAAAGAGACCTCCCACTGATAGTGTCTCAGTTGAATTTGTCCTGGCTCTCATCGAGGTTTTTGGTGGAAGATATTTATGAAGAAAATGCATTTATTCTTTTGTTACCTCTCCCTGTTTCTTATAAATATATGTCAGAATAAATACTTAAAGTCGTATTGCTTATTTGCCGTGCTTGGATTTCGAGAAGCACCACATGAGGACTCCTAGCTAGATGGATGAACACTAACCGTGAGATACTGGCTGGCTGAGAAGGTGGAGTGAGACGGCCCATGTCACTTGGATGCTAACAACGATGAGTTGATAAGACAGCCTTGGAAGAAAAAATAGCCTGGTGTGTCTGTCGCCACATGACCGACTATGGAAACTTTGAAATCCTTTTTTACATTGAACACATCCCTGGAAGAAGGATGAAGGCTGGCAGGTGACTTCCTGAAACAGCTTCTCCCTTCCATGAAGATGCACAACACTGTATCAGGAGGCTGTCTTCTCCAAATGCCAAGTCTTCAACACGCCATTAACAACAATTATGTGTTAACTCATCCACACCCAAAATACGGTTTTGCTCTTGTTTTTTTTTTTTTTAAAGGGGATGTTCCTGCTTTGCCCCTCTCAAGACAGGGACAAGTCAACTTGCAACTGTGTGTTTTTAAGACCTTCACTACTCTTGCTGATATCATTAATTTATCTCTACCAATTGGAACATTTAGATCAGCATACAAACAGAGCTTATTCTATTGTCTCTTGTTATTTTAAAAAGTAATATTTTGTTTAACTCCAATTTTCCTTGCAGTCTCTGTTCTCCCTTATCTATTTCTCTGAAAGTTTGTTTGGAGACATTGTCTTCCTTTTCTCACTTGCATTCATTCTTCAATACCTTTAACCATCTTTCATCTGAGCAACTATAGCATTTTCCTTGCTTACTCTTACTACCCCAGATTTCTTTTCCACTAAATAAAAGAGTAACTAAACAAACAAACAAACAAACAACTTCATTACGTTATCACTACCCTGCAATTGCTCCACTCAATGTCTTCTCCTTAAGCTTTCAATAGACCTCAGGATACTTTGTAATAAGAATCTGTCTTCTCCATCACTGTCTAGCTCATAATCTTTAGATAAACTGATATGTGTATCAATGTATATCATATATGAGAACTGTGATACACTGATATATATACATGGCATATAAACATATATCATGAATATATATATATCTCATGTAAATGTATATATTATGAATATATACCACATATAAGTATTATATATATAGGTATCATACATATAAAGTATTATATACCCTCTATGTATATTTTATGCTTAAATATACCACACTTGTCCTAGGTTAAGAATGTTGCACTGGCTGTCTCTTCTACCTAAGACTCCTTCACATAACTCTTATCATCAACCTCTTTCACCATTCAAATCTCAAATAAAGTTCTTTTCAAAGAACTTCCTTGATGACTCTACAGAACTACCCACTACCAGTTTCTCTTGATCATATGTTTTGTTTAATTTTGAACTGTCTAAAATTATTGTGTTCATCGATTCACTTTATTATTTTGCCTTCTTCTATGAAATATGCTCCAAAGAGAGAAAAGGAAGCTTTTCTTTCTAGTTCAAAATTGTTTCCCGGTGTTTAGAACAGAACCTGACATCTTATAGCTGCCAGTAAAATATTTTTTGGAAAAATTTATTGTTATATATAAATGTCAGAATACAATACACGATTACATTAAGATCACACCTGAAGAAATGTAGCTAAGGTAAATATATTTTGTGATTTCCTTATCCAAAATAAAAGACTGGGAAGGAAACATCACCTAATCTGTTAACAAGTTATAAAACCTATGGGTTTATAAAGAGATTTCTCTCTAAAACCTGGAATACATATTTCAAATAAAACATAAAATCACAACATAAAATATCCTAGGAAATCAAAGCCAAGCAAACAAGCAAAACACTGAAAAACAAAGCTACTGTTTTTTCTCAAGTAATGTACCATTTGCCTTTACTTTGATGACACACTACCAATAAATTCCCAAATAATTTCTTACATGTTGTAAGATGAAATAAGATGTTTGAAAAGACAAATTTATTCCAAGATACCATTCCTTGTCTACAGACCTTAGCTGTAGATTAATGTTTTAATGAGTTTTCAAAAATCATGAAGCAAATGATAAATAAGATAATTAAACCTTACGAAATCAGCATGGATCTTTAAAGATGCACTAAATGCTTCACTTGGGGTATCTCAGTATCCACAAATGTCCCTTCGATTAAAGGAAGGGGAAATATTTAACTTTCAAGCTCATATGCAAATCAGTGTCAACCCTAACCTTTTGGGGAAAGTTAATTGAGATTGAATAATTCAGAAAGCTGAGTGCAATGGAGGTTTTACGATGCCTAAACTGAGCCACTTGGAATTACACTGAAAACAAACAAAACAAACCTAATGGCTGTTAAATAGCTAGTTTCATAGGGAGAAGGAAATATATTACCAAACAACAACAACTTTTAGCAGAGGATAATTTATAATCAAAAATTGTCAGTTCATTACTTCCAAAGTACTGAGTGGGATGTATGAACTATTAGTTATAAAGTCTATTTCTATTTTTAGGCACCTAGAGAAAGTAATTTAAAATTCTGAATGAGGACATTTTAAAAGTATTAACAGTAACAAAATAAATAATTTAATATTCTGCTTTCTCTTGCCATCAGCAGTTATAATACAAAGTGGAAACATACTAATGTTATAGGATATAATGAAAATGCTTCAGAGAAAAATAGAGACAGGGTTAATTTAATACTTGGACTATTCATCACATATGTTAACAAATCTGTACTGCAGATGTCAATTAATGAACAAGAAAAAATTGAGACTTTAACTGTTTTATGATAAGAATTTTTTTTTGGTCTTTATTGTCTTAAATTAATTACACTGACATTTGCATTTTCTAGGAAGAAATGGCATCAATGTTACTCCACCGTATGGATATCTTGGGTTACACATAAGGGGTCTACACGGAAGTGAAAGAGCTGATATGCTAAAATAGTGATGCTTGCTATGGCAATATTTGGTGGTCAAGATTTCATGACAGATGATGTAAATACATGTACAAGAGTTTACAAAAAGATGATTTTTAGGAATTAAATATAAAAGTGACTGGTTTACCTTGTCTGGGGAAGGAACAGAAAGAGAGATAAGATAAAGTGAAAAGCCACTGTGTTCCAATTACATTGAAAGACATGTTAGGCTATTTTTCTCAGGGAATTTTCTTCACAACCATGTGCATCACATTTTATACCCATCTCATTGTTGATAAGAAGTTAAAAATCCATGTAATTTGTCTGATTGTCCAGCTATTGTTTCTGAGCTGTTGTCCTGAATGGTGAGTTCACAATGTGGCTTCCACAAAACCTGTTGGTCTCATTCCGTGGTGGATAGAGGGAAAGGGACAAATAGCCAGGAGGAACACAGTGAGGTCATTATGGAATGGAGCTAGGTAACAAGAAATCTCAAACTCAAAACCTCTTTTTTTAACTCAAATTCTTCAGATGGGCTGGCTCTATTATATAATGCCATAGAAAATAAATGTTATGAGGACTCCAGCATTTCAAATGGCCTATGTATAATCTTTCATGATGTCTGATATATGGCAAATAGCACAATCTCCCACATGAGACACAATTTGTTTAAACTTCTTTATCTTTTTTTTTTTTTTTTTTTTTTTTTAAGACAGTCTCACTCTGTTGCCAGGCTGGAGTTCAGTGGAGCAATTTCAGGCTCACTGCAATCTCCGCCTCCTGGGTTAAAGCCATTCTCCCTCCTCAGCCTCCCAAGTAGATAGGACTACAGGCTGGCACCACCACATCCAGCTGATTTTTGTATTCTTAGTAGAGACTGGGTTTCCCCTTGTTGGCCAGGATGGTCTCCATGTCCTGACCTCATGACCTGCCCGCCTTGGCCTCCCAAATGCTGTGATTACAGGCATGAGCCACTGCACCTAGCCTAAATTTCTTTGACAAAATCACTTATTTTAAAAGATCACTCTTTTAAGAATTTTGCAAGTAGTATCTTTTTTTTCTTTTGAGACGGATTTTCACTCTTGTTACCCTGGCTGGAGTGCAATGGCGTGATCTCAGCTCAACGCAACCTCCGCCTCCTGGGTTCAGGCAATTCTCCTGCCTCAGCCTCCCAAGTAGCTGGGATTACAGGAACGCGCCACCATTCCCAGCTAATTTTTTGTATTTTTAGTAGAGCTGCGGTTTCACCATGTTGACCAGGATGGTCTTGATCTCTTGACCTCGGGATCCACCCACCTCGGCCTCCCAAAGTGCTGGGATTACAGGCTTGAGCCACCGTGCCCGGCCGCAAGTAGTATCTTATTTATCTTCATGACACAGCTAAGAATGAGGCAATAGTGTTTCCACTCCGTTAATGAACGAGGCACACAGTTTATTAATCAGAGGCCTAAGTTTCCTTACCTATAAAATGAGAACAATTCAATTTTAAAGAGTGTTTGACGGATAAGGAACTGAATATGTATAATGTACCTAGGACATAGTGTTTGCAAAATAAATGTTATTTTTCTTTCAATTTTCTCCAGTGAAGTAAAGTTGTGGCTTTTCAGTACAATGCAAATCTCTTTGATATCACAGTAGTAATCATCCCAGCCACATAGCTATTTGAACTTTCTCTGACCTCTGAGATAAAGATTAAGTGGACTAAATTGGCTGAACCATCCATAGAGGAATCAGTCTACATTTCTATGAAAAGGAAAACTTTTCATCACCAAATGGTGCCATAAAGCTGCAATTAACATCAGAAACATTACATTAAACTAGATGACAGAATAGTGAACATAAATCACAAGGAGATTACCTAGGGCTTTTAAAGGCAGGCATTTATACCTCCCATTAACAAACCACGAGGAAAATGACTTATATGGAGAGAGATGAGAAAACGCATCTATATAGAATCTATTAGTTTGATAATCTATTGATTTTTACTGTTACACATACGGGCACTGGATGCATAATTTACTCCATTATTACCAAATGTGTTGACTTACTTCAGATGTCATTATTATGTAAATTATGTGTCAGGATACTAAAGAACAGTTTTATGTTTATGTTTCTCTTCAGAGGATTTTCTAGTTACACTAAATTTGATGCTTAGAAGTTGTTTTTAAATAGATTTATGCCTAATAGAGAACTACTGTTGGTTTGGTTACATTGGTGACCGGACCAAACTAGAGAAAAAAAATCTATCTATGGTTGTAATTCAAATTCAACTTTTGAACCTATGCTTTGGAGATGTGGTTGATTTTATGTGTTAATATTCTACCACATCAAAGAAGAATTGTAGTTATCAATACTGTTAACTACCTGGCATGTATTTTAAATTGCTGGATTATTTTCAGTTGTGAAATATCTAACTTTTAAACGTCTCCTTGTTTTGTAAATATGTAAAAATAAAATACGTTAAATGAAACTTTTCTATGATCTTCATTTTCAATTCCGGATGTGCATTACAAACATATACACAGGATAACTTATGACTCTCATTCAAATCATGCATTCTAATTCCTTGTTTCTCTTACGTGTGTATCTACCATTTTGACACTTACTGTGTACTCCAGTCTTATTTAATATACTCAATTTTCCTGATGTCCTTCTACTTCCCAAGTTTCTATTTGGTCAACTCCACATTGATTGTACTATCAATCATTTATTTACTTCAAACCAGATTTGCATTTATGGCTTTTCCTGTTTATTACACTTGCAAGTTTACCTCTTCAATATGCCACAAGGTTCTTCCAACATAAAGTGTAGACCCATAAAATGCATATGTATTTACACAAACTATTTAGTTCTTGATATGGTTTGAATACAATCTGTTTGTCCCTACTAACACTAACATTGAAATTTGATCCCCTCTTTGACCATGCAGGAAAGGCAGTGGGGGACCGGGTTAGTGAGAGGGGTTTTGATTACGGGGAAAGATGCCTCATGTATGGCTTGGTGCTGTTCTGGAAGCACCGAGCTCTCACTTTATAGAGACTGGATTAGTTCTTGCAGGAATAGACAGTTTCCAAGAGAGTGGGTTCTTATAAAGCCTTCATGTTTCTTAGCCTTTGCACATGTCTGCTCCCTTTTGGACCTTCTCTGCCATTTTCTCAGGCAGCACAGAAGTCGTAATTAGAAGCCAGACATGCCCTTGAACTTTTCAGCCTGCACAACCATGAACTAAATAAACCTATTTACGAATTATCCAGTCTCAGGTACTCTTTTATAGCAACACAAAATGGACCAAGACAGCTGTCCTCTCCCAATCTTGTAAAAAATGATAATCAAAATATCATCCAGTTTACTGGTTTTTGGACTTAATGGATAAAACTAAAAAGCTCATTAGCTTTTTAGGCCAGTAAAACTACTATGTATGATACAATATGATGCATACATGTCATTATATTTGTCTAAACCCATAGAATGCATAATACCAAGAGGGAACCCTTATGTCAACTATGGATGATTAGTATTAGTATGTATCAGTGTAGGGTCATCAGTTGTAACAGATGTCTCCTATGGTGAAGAACGTTGATTGCTGGGGAGACTATGCATGTGTCGGGGTAGGAGTTATACAGGAAACTTCTGTATCTTTGCTCAGTTTTGTTATGAACCTAACAGTGCTCTAAAAAGTTTTAACAACAGCATCAAAAAGTCACTAGGGGGCTTTCCTCTCCTAAATCTAGCAATTATGTTAGAAACACACACACACACACACACACACACACACACACACACACAAAGCCCAAATTCTTCTATTTCTTTCATAAGAAAAATAATTCTTTATACTTAAAAGTGAATGATAATTGCTAGTGATTATATTCTTCACACAAAACACACACACACCAAAAAAAAAAAAAAAATGAAGCTCATTTAGATTGGAAGCAATTTTTAACCACCTACCTATTTATGTAAAATATGCCAGAGAATATTGCTATAATAGTTTACACTTCTAATTGCAGTTTGTTTACAAGGCAATCAGTTATCTAGAACGTTTAGCCAAATACGAATAGCCCAGTAGAATAAATAGCCCAGTCTTATTGGTAATAAACTGAGTTTGAAATTAAGAGGAGTGGGGTTAGGAGGTAGGTGGAAGGTTTTGTTTTACCTAATGGAGCCACTTAATTAAAGAAAAACTTAACTAAGCCTGTGATATTTATTCCAGGTGCTTTGTCTTTCAATTATAGGTGAACAAGAAGCTTTGAAACTCTGCTTCCTTATTGATTGCTTCACCTTAAGCCACCTGGGATGTGTGGGTATAACTTAGTATTCATAGGCAGCAGGAAGGCAACACCATCATTTGTAAATATGACTTTTGTGATTTCTCTTATTTTCCACCCTCTAGTGATATTTGTTGTGATATCAACTTGTTAGTTATTCACTTATTTATTTGTTTATTTATTTAAAGAGCCATATGGACATAGAAGGAAAAAGAAACATTAATGAAGGTTAATTAAACTGCAGAAACCATAACATAAATGTTTATGAGAATATACTTTTAAAATGCATTGGGGTGGGGAGGGAGAAAATAGAGCAACGTAAGTCAAAGGATACAAAGTAGGAGGTATTTAACGTGGGCAAGTTTAGAGATAGAATGTACAATATGGGCTGGGCGAGGTGGCTCAAGCCTGGAATCCCAGCACTTTGGGAGGCTGAGGTGGGTGGATCACGAGGTCAAGAGATCGAGACCATCCTGGTCAACATGGTGAAACCCCATCTCTACTAAAAATACAAAAAATTAGCTGGGCATGGTGGCAAGTGACTGTAATCCCAGCTACTTGGGAGGCTGAGGCAGGAGAATTGTCTGAACCCAGGAGGTGAAGGTTGCGGTGAGCCAAGATCGCGCCATTGCACTCCAACCTGGGTAACAGGAGCAAAACTCCACCTCAAAAAAAAAAAAAAAAAAAGCAGAATGTACAATATGAGTTCTATAGTTAATAAAAGTTCATTAGCGATTTTTGTTCAATAAGTAGATTTCAGTTGCTCTGGCCAGACATAAAAAAGTAACTATGTGAGAGGTGATATGTTGATATGTTAATTTGCTTTACTACTACTAGTATAGTTAAAATAAAGTACGTAAATCTAAGTGATTGTTCAATGTTGAGGAACTTAAGACATACTCATGCATTGCTTATAGAGATGCTACTTTTTCCACCCACGTTAGAAAGCAGTTTGGCATTTTCTTACAAGTTCAGCATACACTTATGATTATGACACTTAGCAAAGTAGACTTGTAAGCAAGGAAAGTCAGCAGAGTCTAAAAGGGATACTTTGTAAAGATAAAAAATCAATTTACTTAGAGGACATAGTGCTTATGAATGAATATCATTTAAATAAATGAAGCAAACTTTCACAAAACTGAGAAGAGAAATAAACAAATGCAACAAATGAATAATACAAGGGAATCTTCTTAATTTTACGAAGTGTATCTATTGGAAACCTACAGTTAACATCACATTAATGGTGAAAGTTTGAATGCTTTTTATATAAGAGGAAGAAAAAAGCAAGAATGTTTTTTTTTTTATTTTTTGCTTCTATTTTATATTAGAGATTGCAACTAGCGCAATATGGAAACAAATATGGAAAGAAAAAGCAACATAGTCTTTATTTGCAGTTGGCGTGATTGTGTACATAGGAAATCTGAAGAAATACACATATTATCTGATATGGTTTGGCTTTATCACCACCCAAATCTCATCTTGAATTGTAGTTCCCATAATTCCCACATGTCATGTTGTGGGAGGGAAACAGTGGAAGGTAATTGAATCATGGGGGTAGGTCTTTCCTGTGCTGTTCTCATGATAGTGAATAAGTCTCATAAGATCTCATGGTTTTTTTTTTTTTCTGTTGTTGTTTGTTTGTTTTGTTTTTTTGTTTGTTTGAGATGGAGTCCTGCTCTGTCAACAGGATGGAGTGCAGTGACACAATCTTGGCTCACTGCAACCTCTGCCTACCAGGTACAAGTAATTCTCCTGCCTTAGGCTCCCAAGTAGCTGGGACTGCAGGTGCACACCACCACATCCAGCTAATTTTCTTATTTTTAGTAGAGATTGGGTTCACCATGTTGGCCAGGATGTTCTCTATCTCTTGTCCTCGTGATCTGCCCACCTCAGCCTCCCAAAGTGCTGAGATTACAGGCTTGAGCCACCTTGTCCAGCCAACCTCATGGTTTTAAAAAGGGGAGTTCCCCTGCACATACTCTCTTGCCAGTCACCATGTAAAATGTGCCTTGCTCTTCCTTTACCTTAGGCCATGACTGTGAGGCCACCCCAGCAATGTGGAACTGTGAGTCCATTAAACTTTCTTTTTTTATGAGTTACCCAGTCTTGGGTATGTCTTTATTAGTAGCATGAAAATGGGCAAATATACCATCAGAACTAAAAAGTGAATTTAGTAAGGTCTCTATGCAAGCATCAATTGTACAGCTATGTATTTCCAATGAGTAAATAAAAAATAAAATATCACATGTCATTTACAATATCATCAGAAAAGATTGCTTAAGAATAAATTGAACAAAATATGTACAAGACTTCTACAGTGAAACATTGATAATTAAAAAACACTGATGATAGTGATTAATACCTAAAATTATGTATGTGTTTTAGAAGACTCAATGTTGATACAGTGTTAATTTTTTCTAAGATACAGAAATTAATATAATGTCCATTAAAATTCTAGCAGGATATTTTGGTTATTCACAAGCTGATTATAAAAGTGTGTAAGAAGACCTAAAATAATTTTGAATGAAATAGGAGAATTTACGGTACCTTATTCAAAATATACAATTAAGCTACAGTAATTAAAGCAGTGTAGTATTAGCATAAGAATGGACATATGGATCAATGGAACAAAATAGATTGTCTACAAATAGACCTGATATACATATATAAGATTTTTGTTCAGGAACGGTAATTTACTGGAGAGATGAATAGTTTCTTTCCTTCAGCAGAGTCTAATTTGCTTTATATCCCATTGTAGATTTTTTAAATTATCTTTTTTGCTCTAGAGTTTCTCTATGGTTCTGTATCTTATATTACATTTACTTCTGCCTTACATATATCTTTTCCTTTAAACTCTTAAATGTATTTATAATAAATTCATTAAAATATTCACCTGCTAATTCTTCCATATTGTCAAAGTGCCTCTATGTAGAAATCTGTGGGTGAATATAGGACTCACATAGTTTTTTCCTATTCTCAGTGATAATAATTCTGTACTACCTGTTGTACAATGTGGCATACCTATTTCTGTCAGTGTATACAAATATAAGATATACAGATATAGATACAATAAAAATATTTCCCTGCTGCCTATTTTGTAGCTTAAAGTACTTGGTCATGGTATTATAATAAAAATGTTTGCATTTGAGCAATACAAACTGAATAAATTTAAGCAATGAGTCTCATTCATATGATAAAAATAACGGGTGATAACTATAATGATGCCCATATGCACTATAGACTAAACAAAGAAATATGTGTAATACTAAATGCCCACAGGAAAATAAGAGGGAAATTCTATGGGTGCTAACTTATTTTCACACTCAAGAAATGGTATAATGAGAAGCAAACTACATGTGATACTTGGCACAACTATTTAGAACACAACTTCATGACTCATGATGTAGGTTGAGAATTCTCTTTTAGAGGAGTACTCATAGCTAAATGTCTCATTGTAGTTTAAAAGTGTAAGTTTTAACACATATAGCAATAAAAATTATACAGAAGAACATACTGAGTGGTTGTACAATTTGTTAGGTTCAAATGCTAAATAAATTCTGTCATTCCTCATCTTTAATAGGATTAGGTCCGATTACATATAAGAACACACACGCACACACACATGCAAACACATACACAGAATAAGCATGGCTAAAACAAAATATGAGCTTATCTCAAAAAATTAGTTTGGAGTTAAATCTTGGACATCATAGAATCTTGCTAGTATCTTCAGGGATTCTAGCTCTATCTTGCTGCTCTGGGATCCTGAATTATACCTCCTTATTCAAAATGACTGCTAAGACTACATTAATTACTACAGACATCTTAAGAAGAAGAAAGGAAGATTAATTTTCTCTTATATAGATTGCCAAAAGGCCCTTTACATCACTTTTTAAAATATTTCATCATTGAAATAGTAATGCATAATCACACTGGTCTGCAAAAAATGCTGGAAAATGTAGTATTTTTAAATATCTAGGAAAGAGTGTGCTAGGTTAAAAGTTTAGACTTCTATGACTAAGGAAAGTGGACAATAAATATTGAAAAGTCACCAACAATGGTTGCCACATGTATTCATTAATTTATTTCACTTTATTACATGTTTTTGTCTTCAAAAGAGCACACAATTTAATGGAGAAACTTAAATGAGCAATGCTAATTTTGTGACATCATCCAGAAAATAAATAAATTTATAAGTGCAATGCTATTGCAACCTGAAGAAATCCAGACAAGTTTACTGAAGTTGTTATACATTCAGCTGAGTCTTGAAGGATGGATTAAAGCCAATGAATTTCTGCATTCAGTATTATTAAACAACAGCTCAAGAGCAAGAGAGTGAAGTCTAATCTAAATGAGACCATTAGTCAGTATATGAGGAAATAGTATTCATATTATGGAAAGAGATAACCTTTTAAAAATCCTTTTATTTATTTTATGATAATAACATGGGTACACTAAATTTCACGCCACAGGCAAACTTGAAACTTTATTTTCAACTAAAAAATAAATAGGTCATAGTTACACCTGTTATCATGTTTTATAAGTTTTAACGCTGTTAAAGAAACAGCCAATACAAAAAAAAATCATTTCTAAGATGATACCCAAAATTTAGTTTGTTGCTAGCAAGAAGCAGGTATCTTTTATGAAACGGTCTAAAAGGAACTGACAACCGCAAGTTTCCAACCACGGTTTTAATTGTACTGCTCTTTGAACTTGTGTTGGTATGTGAATAAATAATTGCCTCTAATTACATGTTTGATAGGAAGCTTATGGCAGTTGTTTCAATATGCTAAAGCACTGAAGTATCAGAATATATTAAATTCAGAAATAAAAGGTAAATCATTTGCATTTCTCCTGCTTCTTCAAATACTGTATTCTGTTCTTTTCAGGGTGTTTTGTCTTTCGTTTCAGGAGCCCAGGTGACAGTGTCACTGGCATTTAGAGCACGTTGACATACTTGACATCTAATTTAGTTAATGCTGGGTCAGTCTGGGAGATGCAGAAGCACTGCTATGTATGCAGCAGAGATGGCTGTGTGTGACTACTGAGGAATACCCTCTAATTCCCAGGATACTTGTTAAACAATTCTAATGTTGCAATACAAGCAAGAGAACTCAAACAATGAATGTCACAATAAAACACAGAGGTAACAGATTGTTTTGAGATGTAGTGTCTTAAAATGTATTGTCTTTCTTTATATAATTTTTGAAATGGTTATTTTCCATAGTTCCTTATGGTTACTTTAAGATTGAGAGAGATTGAAACTGATGTTACATAGTATTATTGCAATAATCACTACATTCATGTTAATTTTAATGCAGTAAAGTGTTATTTATCTATGCTTTGTAGTGTAGTTAAATTTATCTGATGTCTATCAAGTTTCAGAAGGACTGGTCAGCAAAGTGTAGTTAGTTGTTACATTATCAAGCTACAAACACACAATGATACAGGTTGTCAATGTGAATTAATATCAAGAGATTTCTATATTGCATCCCACATATTAATATTTGCATATACTGTTAAAACGGATTCCTTTTTTTATAAGTTATATTTTATGTATATGTATATATTAATTTTTAGGTAGAGTCACTTCTGTAAATATTTTTTATCATTGATATTGAATTACTAAGCAAATTGTCTTACATTAGAAACTTTTCTATTCTTGAATATCAAGAAAGTTATATTTCTCTTCAAAATGACATATTTTAAACTATAAATTTATTCTTGATATTTCCATACTTAAAGAATTTTTTTTTTTAATTTGTGTTCCAACAGTGTTTCTGGTACTGTGTTAGGTGCTGGCAATAGAACAAAAACTACCTCAACCAACTGATTTTCCCGAGTCATTTAAAGTTTGAGGTACATTTTATCCTTCAAAGTGGTTTGATACTTACAAATGGAATGAGAGGTGAATTTCATTCAAAGCTGGGTCATGATAACATCAAAAGCACTAAAAACAAAACTTGTAATAATGTGTTTAGTAAACTTTTATTTTAGGACAATTTTAGATTTACAGAAAATGGCGACAATAGTACTTGAAGCTCCTGCATGGCCACATAGTTTCCCTGTTACTAACGTCTTTCATTACTATGGCATATATTTTATAATTAGCAACATTACATTGATATGCTGTAATTAACTAATACCTGAACTTCATTCACATTTCCTCAGTTTTCACCTCATATCCTTTACTGAGATTGAATCCAGAATATCACATTATATCTAGTCACCATGTGACCTTAGGCTCTTCTTGGCTGTGGTAAGTTTCTCACTTTCATTTGTTTTGACACCCTTAATGGTTTTGAAGAGTAGTGGTAAGTTGTTTCATAGAATGTCACTCAAGTGGGATTTGTCTGAAGTTTTTCTCATGATTAGACCAAATATGTTTGTTACAACTTTATTTTCTGACTTCCAGTTGATGTGGCCAATAGAGGTTCCTACCAGGGAATCAAATGGAAATTAAGTTGTGTTTTATTTTTCCATGGTTCTCTGTATATAAGGAATCTGAGCTGGCCGTATGCCTCAAACACAGGGCACAAAACCACTAAAGGTGTCTTTACAGTTCTCAGGTTCTTGAAGCCCTCTCTCCTTGTTACTTCTGATACTAAAAGTAGTTGCAGCTTCACTCATTATTCCTAGATTACTTTATTACACCTTCTGATATCTGGGCACCTCAAACTGTTGGTAAATAATCATCTTGTTAAACCCTCTTTGAATTTGTCCTAATGTGGGACTTTGTTAACTTCTCTTCTTGGGTCCACAAGGGATGTGGACCTTGTGGGGAAGTTCAAAGGCAAGAACTTCCCAGCACCATACCTCCATCTCCCTCCCCAACCGGGGACTGGAGTTCTTTGTCTAACTTTCACACGCAGGAAATGTAGACTGCCTAGGTGAGCTTCCTTTGTTTAGAAAGCCTGTGAAAAGCTCTGGGAGGACTGTGGTCTGGGCAGCCAATCTGGAATCAAAGTCAAAGATCAATCACCTCAGCAGAAGTTTGAATGAACTCCTCTCATTGACAAGAACTTGAATGGGGTGGAGTAACTCCCAGATTAAAAGTCCCCCTGCCCCTTATCAGTGCAGACTCCATCTCTGGATCCCCTCCCATGACAGCATGGGAGCTTCCTCTCTCTCTCTCTCTCTCTCTCCCTACTTCTCTTTCTCTCTTCCTCTCTCTCTCTCTCTGCCTAATAAATTGCTTTTCTGAAAAACCCTTTGGGTCTGATATTTACTTGAACAATATCACCGCCAGCAGGGTCTCCTACCCATTCTTTGGTGAGTCAGAGCCCAAGGACCTGGAAAAAAACACATCTAATCAGCGAATAGAGAGCGCCTTTTGGGATGTCCCGGCAACCTGCTCCTGTCCCCCCAGTAACACTACTGAAGCTGTGTCACTCACACTGCCCCGAGTGGAAGCCTGAGTAATATACTTTTTTTTTGTTTGTTTGTTTAAAATTTTTATTGGATTTTAGGTTTTGGGGTACATGAGCAGAGCATGCAAGACAGTTGCGTAGGTACACACATGGCAGTGTGCTTTGCTTTTCTTCTCCCCTTCACCCACATTTGGCATTTCTCCCCAGGCTATCCCTCCCCACCTCCCCCTCCCACTGGCCCTCCCCTTTTCACCCCAATAGACCCCAGTGTTTAGTACTCCCCTTTCTGTGTCCATGTGTTCTCATTTTTCATCACCCACCTATGAGTGAGAATATGCGGTGTTTCATTTTCTGTTCTTGTGTCAGTTTGCTGAGGATGACGTTCTCCAGATTCATCCATGTCCCTACAAACGACACAAACTCATCATTTCTGATTGCTGCATAATATTCCATGGTGTATATGTGCCACATTTTTCCAATCCAGTCTATTATCAATGGGCATTTGGGTTGATTCCAGGTCTTTGCTATTGTAAACAGTGCTGCAATGAACATTCGTGTACATGTGTCCTTATAGTAGAACGATTTATAGTCTTTTGGATATATACCCAGTAATGGGATTACTGGGTCAAATGGAATTTCTATTTATAAGGCCTTGAGGAATCGCCACACTGTCTTCCACAATGGTTGAACTAATTTACACTCCCACCAACAGTGTAAAAGTGTTCCTTTTTCTCCACATCCTCTCCAGCATCTGTTGTCTCCAGATTTTTTAATGATCGCCATTCTAACTGGCATGAGATGGTATCTCAATGTGGTTTTGATTTGCATCTCTCTGATGACCAGTGACGATGAGCATTTTTTCATATGATTGTTGGCCTCGTATATGTCTTCTTTCGTAAAGTATCTGTTCATATCCTTTGCCCACTTTTGAATGGGCTTGTTTGTTTTTTTCCTGTAAATCTGCTTGAGTTCTTTGTAAATTCTGGATATCAGCCCTTTGTCAGATGGGTAGACTGCGAAAATGTTTTCCCATTCTGTTGGTTGCCGATCCACTCTAGTGACTGTTTCTTTTGCCGTGCAGAAGCTGTGGAGTTTCATTAGGTCCCATTTGTCTATTTTGGCTTTTGTTGCCAATGCTTTTGGTGTTTTGTTCATGAAGTCCTTGCCTACTCCTGTGTCCTGGATAGTTTTGCCTAGCTTTCCTTCTAGGGTTTTTATGGTGCCAGGTCTTATGTTTAAGTCTTTAATCCATCTGGAGTTAATTTTAGTGTAAGGTGTCAGGAAGTAATATACTTTTGATGAAAGTTAGCTTTCCCTGACATTAAGGTAGAACTAACTGCTTTTAAATGGTACTTTTATGGTACTATAATATTCAATAGGAAAAACTGTTGATAATTATTGGTGTTCTTGGAGTACTACTCATTTCTTTGGAATCATTCTACCTCTGCCTCCAATGTGACAGAGATTCATTTATTTATTTATTTTCTCTTTACAACTGACTGCAGTTCCAAATAATTCAATTTTTGTTGTCTCACTTCCCTATGGGTTAGCTAAATAGCTGTTTACTATTACAGAATTGACTGCTTCTATGACTGTAGTCACAGGGAATAGCCATAGATGATCCTTGAGCCCACACATAAGAAATCCAACCACTCTGTGCATGCTGTCCTCATGGAAGCGCTTGTGACAATTATAGATGAATTCAGTCTTCCATCTAACCTCTCCAAGCCAGTAGACATGATAATGAAGGCATCACATATCTTGCAACTGAGCCCATCAGCTAAATGGAGACCACAGAGTTTTCTCATGTGATGTCACATGATGCGGAATTAACCAGCCAAGATCGACCCAAATAGTTGCCCTTTAAAATAATGAGAAATAATTTTAAAAGTTGTTATTTAAAGCCAGGTTTTGTAGTTTGCTGTGCAGAAATAGAAAAACAGAACAGAATCCGGTATTTGAAATGAGATTTTTCTGTAATACCTTGGACATATGACATAGATTGGGGAATAAATCAGATGGCGGAAGCTGCATTGGCCTTCATTCAGGAGAGTGACAGTAAAAGCTAATAAAATCTCAAGAATACTTGACAAGGGCTTTAAGAACAATAAAGAAAATATTATGAGGCCTGGAGAAGAGGATACTTTTGCCACGTGGCCAAAGGTTTGTCAACACTGTCTCCTGCGGAAATGTAGAAAACTAACAACATCCTCAAGCTTGGGTTAGAAGGCTTTGTACAGCTCATATTTTGACACAATACAAGACACACTAAAAGCAATAGTATTATTCTACTTGTGGAATTTGATAAGTA
Organism: Callithrix jacchus; assembly: GCF_049354715.1. Lineage (NCBI taxonomy): Eukaryota > Metazoa > Chordata > Mammalia > Primates > Cebidae > Callithrix > Callithrix jacchus. The sequence goes on along the minus strand of NC_133503.1, from coordinate 175,094,896 downwards.
TTTAATAATAAAAATGCATACATATGTCAATTTAAAAACAATGAGAATGTGTATCATGATGGTATTTCATTAATCCAACAAGAAAGTTTCTCAACTTCTAATTGATTTGGGCAATGGTAATTTCCATATGGTTTGAAATATTTCCATCCTTCATATTAATCTTCAATTTCTCTTTTTAAATGATATTCTTGTGAAAACACTTCATTATGTCACTTAGTCAAATCAGTAACCACAATTATCAAAGATTGTAATTATGCATTAAATCTAAACAATACATTCCTCTCCTGCTTTTACACATTTCTAGAGTTAGCAATCATGAATATTAATTGTAATATAATTGTAGATTTAGGGTTGTAAAAATCATTGAATATTTTTATGCACTGGCTTTAAAGTATATTTGTAGGTCTGTATCCTGGATGTGAGAAAAATAAATGTGCTTGAAATTGTATTAGCTCTTCCAATAGTGAGACGATACCTAAATTGATCTTTAAAATGTTCAATTTAGCTGAAATCTTCTTTGTCAAGTAATCAATGTGTTTACTGAATGATAAAAGTGGTGTCAAGGAGCTAGTGAGACTCAAAGTCATTTGGGAGATATAATGCAGGCCAGGGAAGATTCACCAACTTGAACTTTAACGTCATTAGTTAGATCTGATGATAGGCGAGAGAGAACAGGAACATCTGTTTGAATTTTTCCGACGGATGTGAGTGAGGTAAGTAGTTGACCTCATGAGTCAACACTGAGAAAATATCCAATAAAAATAAGTATGCACAACAGATGGTGTCATCTTCATTGATGGCTTTGATTCTGATTTCAGAGAGAGTGTAAATATTTTAGGGGCTGAATTCAAATAAAACACAAACAATAAAATTAATGGGTAACAGTTTGTTATATGCAGTTTGTTCTTGTTTTTAGGCTCTTGCCTTTCATTTATTATCTTTTATACAAAGGAAAATACGAAATATACAAGGTAGATATGAACAGCTTAACGATCACCTGTGGAACAGCAAATGCTGTTCCACATAAGTAGATGACTTATGCCTTTTCATTCTCATTTTGTTAGAAGAGCCACATTAATCATTATTTAAATGTGAAAAATAGACATCCAGCTATGAAAAGAAGGAAGCCTTCAAGAAATGTCCTTGATGCTGAACGAGGCTTATACAAATGAAAACCTATCGAGTAGAGAATAAATGAGGTAATTACCATTCAGTTTTACAGATGGAATAGCTGAGTCACCAGGAGGTTAAGTGACTTGCCCAAGGTCACAGAAGAAGCCATTAGCATTATTATGTAGTTTCCTTTATTCTTATATCTTCTCTTACATTTTATCTAATACAGCAAGAATGATAAATATTCTCCATATATGCAGCAAGTTCATTCTTGCAATTTGGTACTGATGCAAAATCAGTGAAAGAAAGTTTGAGTTTTGTTTTACATGTTTCCATGTGAATATATTTTATTCTTTATTCTTTTTTTCTTGTGACTGCAGAAATTTATTTCTTCCCTTATGTTGCTAAGACAGCAGGTATCAACTAGAATACAGTGAGTTTTCTACATCAGTGTGTTGCAAAGCTAACATATGTAAATGGAAACCCCTCTCTGAACTATCCTGTTTGTCCTCCACTTACAGAAATTCATGTTGCAATATATAAATTACAGAGAAGTCAGTAAATAAGTTAAATATAATTTTGATGTTACATTACACAAAGCTACTACAGCATATGTATAAATGGTAAGTATTCTGAGATTCATAAGTTAGATAAAGTGTAAAAATTAGGGATATAAAGTGTCCTATGTGGTGCATATAATATTCAGATACCACTTAGTTTTTTATGGAACGTATAATTGCTGTGTGTGTGTGTCTTCGTTTCATTTTATATTTTTAATTAATAGACTTTAGTTTCGAATAGTTTTAGAGTTATAGGAAAAATGAGCTAAGTAGAGAGTATTCCATGTCCCCCTTTATCATCCGAAACATCTTTATCTTCTTTTAACATATACAACTCAATAAATTTAGAAATAAGTACGCACCAGTGAAACCATTTTAACTTGAAGTAAATGGCAGTTTCACATAATGTTATATTTATGGGTGCCATGGGAACCAGTTTGTTCTGTTAAATATGAGTTCACTTCATAAATGATGAAACTATAGCTTTTAAATAGAAACAGACAACATCTTTACATCCCCAGAGAGCACTATACACAGACATTTCTACTCCTTCTCACATGGTTTCGACCCAGAATATGTCAAAAAGTACCTTCTTGTTATATTCATCCAACTAGGTATATAACTGTACTGTTCTCCTCTGTGAGTGCTGCAAAATACATCTATAGAACACACACACACACATATACACACATACACATATATTCATCAATTTGTCAATCTTGTCTTTCTCAAGGGCAGATGGTTTCTTCTCTATGACATGTCAACACATACCCAGAGGATCTAATCATATATGTCAAATGCACACAAAATTTTCATAATAGCAGTGAAGTTTCTAGTTTAAGAATCGGGTCTATAGCCACGTAGTAGATACAACTCAACAACATTCAAGCTTACTATGAAATCGTGGTCAAAGACAGGCCTATGCTGTAGGTATAGAGGAAGAATTATCCTAAGGTAGTAATTTGTAATTAAAATTAACTTTTTAACACTTTCTCTCCTTAATAAATGCAGCTTTTCTCCTCTCTCATTTCTTGAAATACATTTTCTCTTTCGTTGGCTTAATGTTGAACTCATTGTATCCTGGATTTCTTTCTACCTCTTGTCTATTAATTCTCATTTTGTTGTCTTGTTTTCCTCTTTTGCTTTTCTCCATATCTGCTTCTCTTCTGATTAGGGAAATTTAAGTATCAAGGTCTTTCTTTCCCTTCTCTTCCTTCTTTGGACAATTTTCACAAACCAAACTGCTAAGGATCTTTGATATTCCCCAAACTATAGCTCCTTGAAAATTGAGCTGCATAATAATTCTTGAGTGCTTTATAATTTCTCAAATGCAAAATGGCAGCGATTTAACATAATATATGTCAACCAAAATATTTTATCTTTCCTATGTGATTTATCTGAATGAATGGGGCCGGTCACATTCATATTAGTCAACTTTCACTAGATTATGCTATGCAAAAACAACAACAACAACAAAAACCCTCAAACTTTATTCAGTTTGGGTAACTCTGTTCAGTTACCCAAACTAAATTCCTGTGTGCTATCATTGAACCATTCCTCTCTTACATAACCCATAATCAATTTGGTCAAAAGTCTTAGTTTATTCTTTCTTTTTTACTTTTACTACCAATTTATCATTAAGCATTTCTTGTCTGAATTACTGCAGTAGCTTTCTAAACTGAGTGCCCTATTACTAGTTTTGACTGGCTTTATATAATTATATTCCCCCCTGCTATAGAGGTAACATTTTCATAATATGAATGCATTAAAACATGTATGTTTGGTATAGATGGAATTGCTCTTTCACAATATTTTCTCTTCCTGAAGACAAATTTCCCAGCTCTGTGAATTCATACTTGATTGTATGATTTGCTTTAGCCAATGAGGTTTGTAAAGAAATATGGTAAGAAGAATGGTTTGAGAGACAAAACATTCACACAGTCTCTCTTATCTCTGCTACTGTCACGGGTAACGTCCCAGAAAATGCTTGCATTGTTGCTTTGTCTACCTGGGACCTAGAATGAGGAAGATAATGACAGAACCTAGCAGAGCTCCTGGTCATCTGGGAAGTATACTTTATAAAAGTAAGAAATGCGCTTATGTTGTTTAAAGCAACAGAGATTTCAGGGTTGTTTACTGCTGCAGCATAAACTTGTCTACACTGACTAGTGAAACATTTGGGGACTGAGCCTTTGAAGCACTTAACTGTGATTAAAAGGTTTTCTCCCTCAATCGTAGTGACTCAGACCCTGTGTCTTACTCTGTTAGGTGATGTTCTCCAGAGAAACAAACAGATAGATAGATAGGTCTATCCGTCTCTGTATTTATTTCTCTGAGAGAAATTTATCTTAAGAAATTGGCTTACAAAACTGTGGAGTCTGACAAGACAAAAATCTAAAGACTAGGCTGGCAGAGGTAGGACTCAGGGAAGAGTCTCAATTTAAATTGAAAAACATGTCTTCTGGCAGAATTTCATCTTCTTCCAGAGAGGTCAGTATTTTTCTATTAAGGCCTTTAATTAATTAGTTGAGGCCATCCACATTCTGGAGAGTAATCTGCTTTATTTAAGATCTATTGGTTTAAATGTTAATTTCATCCAAAAATGGCTTCTCAGGAACATATAAAAACTGTTTGATCAAATATCAGGGTAGCATTGGTTAGCCAAGCTGACACACAAAATTAACTATCACAATTCCACCCTTGTCAACTTGGTATTCATCTATCTATCTATCTATCTATCTATCTATCTATCTATCTATCATCTATCTATCTTTCATCTTTCTCTATATATATCCCATTAAAACATACTTAATATTCAAATAAATAAAATCAGATCATAATTCCGCCTACCATGATATAACTATTCTGCAAACAACAAAGACTTTTCCCCAAAAGAGGATACAAAGTCCTCGGGTGGTGTTGACTTCTCTCTTTGGTATCTCATTATTCAATATTATGATTTAAAGTTAACAATACATGAACACGATAGTATAAAGTCAATAGAACCTATATTACAAGATGAAGGAATAGGAGAAGGGAGAAAATATATTTGTTTTAAACACAAATATATATTTATAACAATAAGGAAGAAATACTCATGACAATTACAATTCTAGTTTCTATAACTGGTCACATGGTCATAGCTGGTATTTGTTAACTGCATACTGGAGCAGACCCTCTCTACTAGAACTGCCTTTCCTGCATGTAATGCTTCTGCCAAAACTACCATCTATGGATTTATTAAATTCCTATATACAGTAATGGTACCCACACAGCATTACTTCTGATCAAGAAAGTTATGTCAAAGTATGGCAAAGCCATATTCGTGGAATTCACTGGTCTTATCAGGACATTCTCAAGCA